>NC_135537.1:61940314-62212814 GCF_045843805.1 Urocitellus parryii
CTCAGGGGCAGCAGGCAAAGGGGCACCAGGTCTTTATCTCAAGTCATTAACAAAATGGTGACTTTTATTGAGCAGAGCAGAGGGTTTTATTCCAAAAAGACCCAGTTCTTTAGTCTCATTAGATTATAATCAGTTAAAGTCCTGCCATTTGAAAAGCACTGTTTCTTGAGAAACATGGTTAAGTTTCTTCAAAGGGAGTGAGTGGTCATGGGGTATTCCTAGTAACCTAGATGATTTCCCACTGCTGTTATGCCCATTGATGGATTCTGCTATTGACGATAAAATCTCATATGTGTTCATGGCAGAAGTAGATTGGGAAGTGAGAAAGAGAAACACATGCACAGAGCACATATATCCACAAAAGTATGCGTTAGCCCTCCTGTATGCACACACAGAGAGACCCATAACTTCTCTGGCTGAGTTACCCCCTGAGAATGGCACCCAAGGTATCAATCAAAAGTCGGTTTGTCCAGAAGCTGATTTCATTTCTACTATGAATGTGATATAATAACTTGTAAGTCCACACGGTAACTCAAAATACATTATATTTTCTTGACCACTGGTAAAGCTTCTTACCTACCAACCACGCCCTCATTTAATTAGGAGTTCTTTCAAGACAATTTCATAAGAAGCCATGAAAAATGAAAAACAATAAACACTTGGCCAAAGCAGAATGATTTAAAACAGGTAAGTGAAAATGGAAAAATGAAAAAAAAAAACATTAATGGTACCACTGGTTCCATGACATTTGGTACTCTAAATAGATATCAGTGATTTTTTTCCTGAGTAAAAGGAAAATACCTTTTCAAAGTTAACTTCAAACTTTTTCATCAAGTAAGGCAACTTGCCATAGGTCAAGCTAAACAGGTCTGGGAAAATACTGCTACCTTCCACCATGAAAGAGCTGAGTTTCTTTCTGTTATGACCCTCCCTCTTGTCTTCCCCCTGCACCATCCACTGCCACGCACAGAGCAATATAATGTTCCCATTTTCAAAATGAACGCTGTAGGGAGAAACATGTTATAACCAGGAAAAGCTCATTCAGGTTAATGTGAATTCTGTATCTCAAAGTATTATGGAAGAACTGCTATAATTAACAGTCTGTTGGCACTTCCATTATAAACCACATTTCTAAGCAGTTTATAACTCAACTGTTTTTAATGAGAAATTGCTCTTCAAGATAAAACTTGGCAGAAGGGGTTTAAAACAAAAATTCGCAAATGCATGAGGATAGATGTAAGCTGTATTGCTTTGGCACTCTGGGATTCCTAGTGGGCAGTCCACACAACACAAATCACTCTCAACCAAGGGAGGCCACAGGCTACTGATTCTGAAAAGTACACGTGCAGAGAAGATCAATTGAAAATATATCAACAACTCCAAAGTGGATGTCGATGAAAGATCAAAAGGGCATCCATAAATTAGCTGGTAAAATTAATACCTCATGGAAACATTCAATTTAAACAAACAAGGGAGCATTCCTGTGATTAGATGCTTCAAACAGAAGCTTCTTGCAGGCAAGACCCATGATTAGGATCGTCAGGGCCACTGTATATATTAACTATGTTGTGCTACAGTCTTTTTTTGGTCCTGAAAGTACAAATTTTATATTCTTGGATTTGGTTGCAAACAATATTAGTTCTAGTCTAAACAATGAATAATATGTTAAAATGCAATCATTAATAGCACTTACTCAATTCAAGATAATTAAATTTTTATTGACATAAAATAATTATCCTCAGAAATCATACGATTCACACACAGAGTTGAACTATAGAGTTATAAGTGATCTAAATTTGGTTAGTTCAATAAATTCTGCGTGGCCTACTTTGTCCATTTTAGTTATCTACATACATACACATAAGCATGCTAACACTTCTGCTCTCTATAAGTGTAACCCATCTCACTGTATGCCCACCAGGGACCATAAGCACCACAGCATGCCATTTGGGAGACCAATCAAAGCTTTCTCACTGAGGACAGACTTCAAGGAGCTCATCTCTGAGCTCCCAATAGACTGCACAGGTTTGGAGTGGAGTAGTGGGAGAGTAAGATAGCTTAGAAATATCAACCATGGCTATTTTTCCTCTCAGCACCGTATCCAAGTTTTCTTAGTCTATTACTATAGACTCAATGTCTTCCATTCAGATGAGGGAAGGGGAAAGGAGAATAACATAATTCAGGATTTCAAAAAGTAGATATAGGCCTCAGAGCTGGTAGATTCCAATATACCAGAAAACAGAGCCAGAATTCTGGTGGAAGAATGGATTTTCGAACCCTATGATAATAAGGATGGTGGTGAACTGGAAGGGGAAGAAAGCAGACAAGACAAACATCAGGGTGAGTTAAAGGCAGAGGGAAGAGAGTTCATATTAGAAAGCACAGACTTCCTAGTTCAGAGGAAGCATGGTGGAGAGGGGATGTGGCTCAGTGGTAGAGCACTTGAACACACACACACACACACACACACACACACACACACAATTGGGGAGAGTAGTGGGGTGGGTTGGCCCTGGAGCAGAGGTACCTGGGGAGGGGCTATGGAGTCAGGAGGTAAGAGACCTGCAGTTGATGGCTGGTTTTAATTAGGGAAGGAAAGACCACTATTTGAGAAATATCTCCAGGATCTTTTCAACTTTTCTTTTCCATGTTTTAACAAAAGGTTGGGAAGCATTAGAATAAATCATCCTTCACAGGTAATGGACCCTTCTCCAGTTTTCCAGGCTATACCTTTTGAATTAAGTCCATCACTTTCTCTCTCTCTCTCTCTCTCTCTCTCTCTCTCTCTCTCACACACACACACACACACACACACACACATACACAAAACAGTAAGACTACTAGAAATAGCCCTACATGGCAAAACCAACCTTGAGGACTCAGTTTGGTACCCAGGAAGGCACTGTTAAAATTTCCCAACTTCCTCCAATCCCAAACACCTTACTGCTTTTTCTTTTCTCAATTCCTCTGCAATCCCAACATTTAAAAATAAAAACATCTACACTACACATTCAATTAGACATTTAAATATTAGTGAATTTTTCTACCAAACCAAACTATTAAATTCTCCTTATTATTATCATTCAGTAATTTTAAAAATATATGCTAAGTTGTAAGAATACTGAACTGCATATTATGTTATAAATAATATCAGATCCCTTCAGAGTTCATAACTATAACTCTCTTTGTAGAGACATTTAAAACTGGATTTTGTGACACTGAAATATCCCACAAAGTCAAGATAGCTACATTTGAGGTTTTTGTGTCATATCTGATTTAGTGGCCAGGGCCATATGATTTCTTGGTTTATGCTCTTTCTGACTTACAACTACATTTAAAACATATTTAAAGACCTCAAAATTTGTGGAAGCTTCCAGCTAATAAAATTCCCAGAGGAGTTTTAATTATACAAATGATGTATGAAGTATCCACTATGAATTTCCCAAAGTCCTAGAAGTTATGAATTAGGACAGAGAATTAATCAAGCATGATGCTCTAAATTGCCTAAGACCCTCCCCTTTCTCCCCTCCTTCCTCCCATCCTCCTCCCACCCTCCTCCTCTTTCTTACATTTATTAATCAAAATACGAATCGTGACTCCATCTTGGTATGCTTGCAAGTCTTGTATTTTAGATGTGATGAGTTTTGCCACATTAAAGTACAATGTATGATACAGTACACATAGAAAAATAACCTCAAAGGAGATTTTGTAGAGACTATAATCAATCTTGTCTTTCTCAAAAGTCATCACATGTCTAATGTTTGCCCTAACATTCAAGAGCAGAGTTTATCACAATGGGAACTTCCCCCTGCATTTATATGGAAAGAGTATACACAGACCTCTCTCATTCTCAATACAAAAGCCCAATATGCTAAATGCCTATTATTCTTTACTTTGTATGTAACTAGTATTAAACATGGGTTTATGTTTTGGACTTCTTCACTTTTAAATCCACCAAAGAAAGACTCAATACATGATTCTACAAAAGCATCCACTGAAAACAGTAAAGCCCATTATTTCTCCTCCCACTGTTGGCCGAGGTCAGCATCCCTGTCATTAGCCATGTCATAACATAATTGTATTACTGCTCCTTATGTGGGCAGATACTGAGCAATAACTGAACATATCACATCATTGTAAAAATGAAAAAGTGCCACATCTTTTTTTCCTATTTTAGCATAAAATCAGTGAAAACAATCTTTAGAAATGACACTGCACTAAGAAACTGAAAGGAGCTGTTATTACTCTGTAGGTATATATTTAAACTGATGATTTGACATCTTCAACTAGAACAAAAAATAAGGCTATATTTTAGCACTGAACTCCAATTGTGAGCTCATTTAATCCAATTTCTTTTGGTAACATTCAGTTCAATTAAGGGATACAATGTTACTTAAAATAGTCTAATTAGATGAAATTCCACTCTGGTACCCATCTTTCAATGTCTAAAATATAACTGTGCTTTCAGCTGCAAGAAGTGAATACTGTTCCCTCCAACGTACAATTCCGTCCAGTCTCTGAGCTACACTGCTATTTCAAAGGCTGACCTATATACAACATCATGCCATCAGTTCTGTTTGTATAAGGGATGCCTCGTACACTTGCTATAACCAACATCACTTGCATTGTTCCTGCAGTAGGCTATGTGAAAATGAAGGCCAGTTTGCATAGTGATATATTCATAATGTAATGTGCTCTTACAATCGAGCCCTGGATTAAACTGTTTGCAAAACTGCCTCCTACAGAGTTTATTAACTGAAAAATGTAAGTAGTGTTTTGGCAATCTATAGAGCCACAGTGCTGGAAAGTGTCTGTGGAGGAAAACAATCACATTTTAGTTTAGAAAAGCTTCAGGAAGAGGATATTCATTTTCTCGATTAGGGTCTCTACTGACATGGAAAAAAAAATGTCACTGGGAAACTATAGTTAAAATTGCATGACACTAAAGCACAGAAAGGTATTGGTTCCACTGGGATTTAGCCCACCAACTTTAAATAGTAAAGTGTTGACAGGTTTAAAATGAAGATAATTAGTAATTTATAATCTTATCATCCTATTAAAAACAAATATCCTGACAAAGTGACTATTATTTGTAATAAACTTCATGTTCCTTACACCTCCGAAAGACGAAAGGTTTACTTTTCAGTCCTGTCTCTAGTCTTGTCTCTATTGGTAAGTCTGATCCAACTTTTTTTTTTTAATGTAGATATTGATTTCTTTATTTGCCTCTTCTGAACTTCTGCCTTTCTTCCATATCTCTGCAAATCTACTTAAGTCATCACAAAAAAGAAGAAGAAGAAGAAGAAAAAGAAAGAAAGAAAAAAGAATGCTAGATGACTAAAATCTAAGCAACCAAAATAGTGGAGGTAGAGAGAAATTTCATACCAATGTTAATCATGATGGAGTAGAAAACACAAGTGCCTGAGCTTTGTAGGGCCTTGAAACCTACTCAGTACATTTAATGCAATCAGGGGTCAGTGACAAATATATCTGATGGACTGCTACACAGGAATGGACAGGAGAAGGCGTCCTTAGAGAAACATTTCCATGAAGTCTTTTCCTTCCATTAGAAATGTGTCTTATGACTTTGCATTTTTAAAAATCCATTATTCCCTGGGTAAGTTAAATAGAAGACTTGCAACTAGTCTATAGAAAGGATGGCTAATTTGCATTTAAAAAGAACAGTTTGCTTCTTATACACAGGGTGACTTAAAAGGAACTTCAATGAGCTAGTAAAGAAATTCTGAAGACTTTGGAAATTAATTTATTCAATTCACAGCACAACCCACTAAAATTATTTAAAGCACTTAATTGGAAAATGATTTAATATATTGAAGTAATTCCTGATTTTCCAAAGCATTTAACTTTTAAATTAAATCTGACCCTACTATCACAAGAATGGGGAGTGAAATGTGTATCCAAGTCATTACCTTCTTTTTGAAGCCTAAAATCACTGATAAATTTAATAAGATTTGTCCAGTTTTATTGCCAGAATGGTTCTGATCTTTTGGTTTTGGTAACTACTATGGAACAAATATGTCTTTAATCTTCAAGACAGAACTGCTACTTTATTGTTTCTTATTTAATACTATCATTCGTATTGTAAGCAAAATAAAAATAAAACATAAAATACCTAACTGTAAAGGCAAAACAGATTTCAGAGTAAAAGAACTATGTTACCAGCAAATAATGAAACTTCATCACACAAACTCCTCTGCACTTGTCAAAGTTCCCAATACCTTTCGACTTGCCCCTTAGCGAAAGGATTCCCACTGTAAAGCCTCTGTCTTCACAAGATAGATTTCCCTCTTTTCTAACTTTTCTCAACATCAGCACATAAACAGCATAGCCCTTTTGATAAGTCTTATACCGTACACAGCATGGAGGAGCTTCTCCACAGGGTGATGCCTGAGGTTCACTTTACTCTCAGCTCTGTGTGTGTGTGTGTGTGTGTGTGTGTGTGTGTGTCACAGATTGACCAAGACTCAGAGCCAGGAGTCAGTCGCATGGTGGGGAGCCCAGGGTTTGAGAATACCGCCTGCTAAACACCTCTGGATCTCCTTAAAAACCGTTTTGGTGAGGATTTGCCACAAGGCAAATGTTGGGAGTTCTAACGATTTTTCTCCTGAAATTCACGAAGGAGGTCTACATATAATAAGTGCCTGCAGGGGCTGTAAGAGTCAGGCGGGTTTATCTCCAAGCAAGAATTGGGCGTCTAAATGGCCCGCCCGGAGACCAAAGAACTCAGTTCTCCCCGCCAACCTTCATCCCGTGGGACTGCTTAGACACGTCCAACAAGCCGTGGGCCAGAAAGGCTGTGGCTCTTCGGCTCCCCTTGGGGTCTGGTCGCTGCGCGTCCTCCCGCTCCGGGATGAGAGTGCCAGCAGCCGGAAAGTAAACCCTTCCCTACGTTCCCCAGACCTAGCCTTGGTCTTAGCTGAGCTCCACAGGAACCCGGGCCTGTGCCCCCATTCCGGGTCACCAGCATGGTACACCTTGTCGAGTCCCCTGGGACGTGCAGCCCAACCCGGAACCCTACTTCAATCCGACGCTGAGTATGGGAGCTTTGGACTTGAACGTAACGCGCTCCTCCGGCTTCCAACAAACTTGCAATTTCCGCGCGCACCCTGGAAAGGGGAGCTGTCCTCCAAATCATGACCTGGCTAGCCGGCTATACCTTGATCTGCGCAGGCCAGCACCCGAATTCGGGGCTTGGCTGCTGGAATCGGTTTGGGAAACAAGAATTGTAGAACAATTTCCAAGGTAGGGGGCAGGGACCCTTCCTGGGTTCCTGTACCCCAACTCCCGGCGTCTGCCCTGGCAACTAATCCCGGGCTGAGAAAGGATGCCACGAGCCCCCCGCTACCCAGGAGAGGGAGGAAGGAAGAAGGAAGAACTGGGAAATAAACTAAATTCTCTTACTCTACCTTGGTCCCTAAACCCCAGACACACCCCCAAAGTATTCCGTGGCTTCCCTCTTATTTCTTTTAACGCCGCCTCGCCAAACCTAAACATGGATCCCTAATCGCTAACAGCAGGAAGGAAAGAATCCGAGCAAATCGTGTCACTTTCCGCACAATCGCGGTGTTTGGCAAACCCCTGGAGCTGCTCCACAATATTTACTATCCTAGCGCACGCAGGGCTGCAGCGGGCTGCAAGCCCAGCGCTCCCGGGACCGGTCTCCAGCAAGCCGGCCCCGTCCGGCAAGCCGTCCCAAGGCGGCTCGGTCGCCGCCGCCGCCCCCCTCCCGAGATCAAGCAGCAGAACACAGTGGAAACAAAAGCAGAGCGTTCACCTTGTTGCAATAGTAGGGGTCCAGGCAGGGAGAAGGTCCCAGACAGGGAGCGTCGGGCGCAGCGGCGGGCTGGGCTGGAGGTGGATAAAATCTTACGTCCATTTCACTCTCACATCAAGCAACTCCTTTTCTTTTCCTTTTTTTTTTTTCTTTTTTAAAAAAAGTGCTCAGCAAAACAAGCTTAGACGGAAAAGAAAGAGGTGTCTGGGCTCAGGAGTAAAAGAAACACCTTCCTTCCCTCACATCCGTTTGTGGTTTGTTTAAGAAGAAGAGGAGAAAAAAAAAAGAAAAAAAAAAAGAGGGGGGAAAAGCGCTCAACTCTCCCCTAAGCCGCGGCGCGCACCCGTCGGCGCCGAGCGCGCAGCCTGCTCCACCGCCGCCTCTCCGCCCCGCCGCCGCCTCTCGGCCGCCGCCGCCGCTGCTGGGCAGGTAACTTCATGTGCTCATTGTCCCCCCGCCCGCCCCCCCATCCCCGCCTCCCGCGCCCCTCGCCGACCGGCACACGCGCTCGGGCTCTAGGTACTGGGCGTTTTGTTGGAGACTCTGAGTTGCTCTGCTTTAAGTTTATTTTCTCCACCTTGGAAGCCCGGGATTGGCGAGTGGGGGGGAGATCTAGAGGGGACCGGACGGGAGGGGGGGGCGAGTGCCCCAGGTCGGGCGGGGTGGTGAGCGCTGCGGGACGCGGGCTGCTCGGGGTCCAATGGCTGCTGCTGGAGACTGGGGGCTGAAAGAGGGAGGAGCAGAGGAGAAGGAAGAGGAAAGTACTGCCCGGCCCGGGAAGAAGCGGCGGGACCCCAGGGAGCAGCTGCAGTGCACTAGCCGCGCTCCGCAGGGCAGTGCGTCTCACACAAAGGGGCTGGCGAGCCGGAGCACTAGCGGCCTCGGGGCACCGCGGGGATCCCGCAGCGAGGGGGCGCTGTGGCGCACCCCACCCCGCAGCCCCGCCCCCGGGCCCGCCCCGGCCCCACCCCGCTTCCACCTCCCCCTCTGCCACCACTCTGCAACTGTCCCCACCCCTTTATCTGCGCCCCCCCCCCACCTACCCCACAGCGACTGTCCCAGCCCCTGTCACTGCTGTACTATCTCCTACTCCCTGTCCGTGGTGGGGATGACTTTTCTGCGCAACGTTGCTCCTGGGGATCATGAACCCGCAGGGAGCGCGACCCCTTTGCGCGTTGTGAGTGGGCCACTGTCCAAGGGACCGGATCCGAACCCTCCTGTCTAGGAATAGATGGGCTTATGAAAGTGGCTCCTCTTCTTTCTCGCTCCGCCTGCTGCCCGCACCTCTCTTTTATCTCTACCCCACTGGGGGGGTTGGTGAAGGCTGAGGCTGCCTTTGGGGACTCACAAAAGACCACAGGGGTGATTCGAAGGGTAAATAAGGAAACGATTATCAGCACACTATCCGGCTAGAGGGAAAACCTGTGGGTTTGTTAGTTGCTACTCCTGGGACTCTTCTCTTTTTATAGCCGGATAGTGCTCTTGGCAGTCAGGAGTCAGCCTTCCCATTTCTCCAGTTGGTAAAGTGGAATAAGGATATATCACCAACCATGTTTTCTTGCTTCGTGTCCCCAAGCCAGAGACTTGCAACTCTGTTTCCGGGTGTTTGAAATAGTTTGGGGTCTCTTGGCCACTCACTGTTTAGCACATCTTTTTTAGGGGGTGGGGGATGGGGTAAGTTGTCCTGGGTGGGAAGTTCAAATAGTAGTGGGCAATAATTATCTTCCCAGGGTGGAGCAGCCCTTCCCTAAGAACACAAGACCCTGCAAAGGAGCCCAGAAATTCTTCATCATTTGTTTGTTTCTGGGGCCAAGGAAAATATTGAGAACATTTTGCTGCCCCACACACCCTTCCAGGACATGTTGATTGCCAGCTGCTCTGTGCAACTTTTCTCCAGCTATGTCTCTTAAGTTCTTGAAAAAGAGTACCAGTCAAATTCAAGCAAAGACCAAAAAGGAAAGCAAGAAAAAACTATGAAAACATTATAATAAATGATAAAATTAATGTCTTTGGTCCTCTCTTTGCGGTCTGTGTCCATCCTCTGAATCATTGTTTTCTTTCTTCCTATTATCATTGTTTAAGACATAGCAAAACTACAACATTTCCCCTACCTTCAAGATTAACAAGGTGGTAACTGATGTGATTCAGCAATCTGTATATGGGGTATAATTGGGAGTTCATAACCCACTTGAATCAAATTGTGAAATATGATGTATTAAGAACTATGTAATGTTTTGAACGACCAACAATATATATAAAAAAAAAAAAAAAAAAAAAAAAGATTAACAAGGTGGAGCTGGGGATGTGGCTCAAAGCGGTAGCGCGATTGCCTGGCATGCGCAGAGCGCTGGGTTCATCCTCAGCACCATATAAAAATAAAGATGTTGTGTCCACCGAAAACTAAAAAAAAAATAAATATTAAAAAATTATCTCTCATATAAGATGGTGTGTGGAAGAAAAAAAAGAGAGAGAGAGAAAAGTGTCATAGTAGAGTGGGTAGAAAGAGGTAATGGGAGGGGAAGGGGGGGAGGGGGGAATTGGAAGGGCAGCAGAATACAATAGACACTAATGTGGCTGTATGTATAAACGTGGCTGTAAAACCAATGTGATACTGCAATCTGTACACGTGGAAAAATAAGAATTCATACCCCACTTGAATCAAATGTATGATATGTCAAGATCATTGTAATGTTTTGAGCAACTAATAAAAAAATGAAAAAAAATTCTCTCTCCTCTCAAATAAATAACTAAAGATTAACAAGGTGGAGGCTGGGATGGGAAGATGAAGCAATAAGGGGGAAAAAAAAGTCCTCTCCACATTCACAAACCCTTTGAGGCACAAAATAAGAGGTAAAAAAAATGTGGTTATCCTCCTAATAAAGGTCTTTATAATAAAATTTATATGGAGTTTTATGGTTTATAAGCAACAGCTTTCAAAATTCAACTGTAGATGCTAAAATGTGCCTATATGTATCTCCTTCCACAATAACAATAGACCCTTTATGGTTTAATTGGAATGTATCAAAGCTTCAGGTTCTGTCATCAGTCCCACATTCATCACCAACACATTCCATCATTTAGAAAGTTGATTTTTAAAATTTTCCTAGGACCTGTAACTGATTTCTGTTTGATGGCCCTGGGAACATCAGGAAGATGAAATAATATGGTTCAGGGCTAGAACAATATCACTGTCAACATCCTGACACCTGGCAGATAATCGTATCTTCTGCACATCATATCCACCACTCCACTTGATGGAAAACTCCAATTCATAGGGCCTGTTATTCCTCTACTTAACACTCAGGGGCCTGGTTTCTTCTCTATAACAAGTGTGCAGTCCAAGGGATATGTTTTTGTGCCTTGCATGGTGGGAATTTGAGCAGTTGAGGTGAAAAAAAAAAGAAAGAAAGAAAGAAGCTTTTAATTCCACTTATGCAGAGAGGAGATCATGAAGGTCATCATGGTATAGTAATAATAACAATACTACTTGAAACAATAATAAAACTTAATGCCCTACCTATGCCCTTTTGAATGGATATATTTTATTTTATTGAAAAAAAAAACTTGGGGAAAGTTGAATAGTTAAACCCCTGAGTGAATTCTAAGAATTAAAATAGTAGACAGACCTTGTGTTACTTTTCAATTTATAGGACATTCAACTCCATATCATAGCCAAGTTTACTCATTTAGTTGCCCATTCACTCATTAGTATATTATTCAACAAAGATATAGAAAGCCACACAAACTAAAAATGCTATGTATGGTGTAAAAGTTAGGAATATGAAAACAAATTACTTAAAATGGTTCCTACTCAAGTTGAGTTTATAGTCTTCTAGACCAGTCTTTTGAAGTCCTGTCTAGTCTGCTGAGTCATCTTAGCCATTCGAAAAAGTACCCTGTAGATTCTGATTCCATTCATTTAGGGCAGGATCTGACCAGAGGAATTTTTAAAAAATTGCCTGTGATTCTTAATGATCAGGAAAGATTGAGAGCCACAGATCAATAAGAAATGACAAAACGAGCACAAAGGAAATATTGAAAGCATTGAACTTTATTCAATAATCTGGATTGTCATTTTGTGTTGATCCTCACAAGGGCACATCGAGGATAACTATGGAGTTTGGTCATTTAACCAGTTTCTCTAAATAAACATGCATGAGTTATTGTATAGGTCCAGGTTAAAATTCATTTATCTGAACTAGGAACTTCACATACTCTAATTAGCAAAATGTGTCCATGAACAAAATGTGTCCTTATTAATATTGATGTTATAATATCAATACCTACAATTCGGGAAATGCCTACCATGTCTTAGACCTGGTCTCATTTTTTTATATTTAATTTCATTATCTCATTTAGCTCTATTAATTATATTGCCTAGCCTAACCAATAATTATAAGCCACATTCAGAATTTGATGTTGCTGCCTCAAAATTACTCATGTTCATTTTAATTACAGTTTAATAAATTGTTGTGTTTTCAAATTTGTGATTTTCACTGACCACATTTCATGTTTACTGATTCTTTCTATTATGTAGGTAAATCCTAAATCTTGTAGTAATGTCTCCAAATCACATATATGGAATGTGTCCTCTCAACAGCTTATCCTACCTGTGATTTGTAAGAGTCTTATAGAAATCATTCAACAGAAAACGGCACTTCTGGTTGGGCATTTTTTGTTAGATTTTGGAATTAGTTTTTCTTCGGTGGGAAGAACCCTGTATTGGTTGATGGTGAGAATGAAACACACAGAGGGACTGATTTTGAAGTGTCAGATACTGAAAGTAAGAGCCCAATGCATTGCATAACTAAGTTAAAATCTAGTCCTTTTACTGGCCTCCTCTGTCAGGTTTTTCATCAATAGGTTATATACAATCTTTGTGTAGAAGAAAGCCTCATTCTTTTTAAATTCCATTCATTTGGCTCCTCCTATGGGCCATCCTGCATTTTAAGGCATATGCATGAGTATTCATTCACATTTACCTTCCCAATCAGGAGACAGGGAAAGTAGCTCTCTTGGTTTCCCTAGAACCTCATCAATACTGTGTCCTATACATTTTAAAGATTCAAAAAATACATCATTAATTGTTGTAATGAGAAACATTTACATTTTGTCAATTTATCAGTTAGAACTTACAATGGTCCAGGATTTCTGAACATTTTTCTGAACTAACTTAAATATAACATCGAATGCTACACAATAAGTAATATCCTGCCATGGAAGAACACAGGGTAGCAAAGTTTATTTCCTGCGGAGACTAGTGAGAAATGACTAGATTGTAAGTCTTTCAACCAGAAAATAAAGGATTTCAGAATGATAGGGAAAGTTTGAAGGAAATGATACCGGGTCCATAGATACCTCACATGGTACTAAATGACTCATAAAATGCAGTATTTTTTACATAATATGGGAAGTGTGCCATGCTTGTACATCTCACCATTGAGTGTGGTACAGTACTTTGATCTTCAACAATATACAACATTTGTGGCATAATAGCTGTAATAGGACTATTCAGCTATTTTACAGGGCAATAATCCAGTCCTCTCTCATCAGGATAAACTGTGAGGACAAATCCTTTCAAAATCAGAATTAGGTCCTTGTAGAAAAGTGAGGCTACAATTATCCCTTAAATAGGAGCAGCTGCAACATAGTATGGGCCTGGAGCTGGCAGCAAAGTGTTTTTCCAATGCAATTAAATGGATTTTTTAAATGCAAACTAATATTCTATAAAAAGTCAATTGGAAGGTGAGTAGGTGTCGAATTGCTGAGATGAAAGGAACAATCATTTTGCTTACCTGAGTTAATATTCTTGCCTGAGTAAATGCTATTTTGGTGAAAATGGATAATCAAGGCTTATATTTTTCCATGAAGTGGGGCCCAAAATGGAACTAGAGTAATACAAAGGAAAGATAATTCCGGTTTATTTGCACACTCTACATCTTATTTTGAAATATATTTGTAGCTATGTTTTGTTATTGTTGTGTTTCCAAAAGGCATCATGAGTCAACAGCAATGTTTCCATTTAAACAGGGAAGATAACTTGCAGGGCTCATGTTAGTGCTTCCGCATGACAAAGAGGGATTGGAACTTGGGAACTTAGGTCCCCCCCCCCCCCTTTACACTGAGATGATTAAAGAATTGAAAAATAAGACCTTTGAGAAAGATTAAAGGACAGGACTAGAAAGGACAATACTGAGAGGCAATGTAATGTCTTCAAATCGTGTGTGTCAAATGTTCTTTCAAAAGCATGGGCAGAATACCTCCGCTAAAGATAGTGTTTGTAATACCAGAGGATGGAGGATTAAGCCACACATAAAAAGAATTTCACAAGTGATCAGTGAGATCTTGCATTTATTGGGACTCTCTATAGGATGATTTTAAAATCTCCACAACCAATGAGAGTTCATCACATCACCTGTGTACCCGTTGATGCCTTTCTTGAAATATGCTTTTCTTATGTAAGATGGAGTCAACAGTAGGTTTGAACATATTCATACATTTTAGATGACATACAGTGAAGTTCATCTAGACAATGAGCCAAAGAATCTCTTGTGATCTTTGAAGTCTAAAAATGCTCCCCCCCACTTTTTTTTTAACAGCAATTCTTGACTATATTCAGGGACTTACCAATAAGACAAAACAAAAACAAGCAAACATTCAACTTTACAGGCAAAATTTAAGATGTGACATAAAACTAAGAATTACAATAATTTACACATCTTAGAATCTTATTTTTGTAAAAAAAAATACATATATTCACAAAACATTAAATTGCATACCTATTTAATAATTTTAAATATTAAGCCAACCCTTTGTAGCTACCTGTATCTCCAGTCTCATATTTTTCCCACTTCATAATTTCTTTCATTCAGTCCCAATATCAGCTAAAATCTAAAGTTATAATCAGTTATAATCTAAATCAGTTATAATATCAGTTATACTCTAAAATTACAGCAAATTTCTTGGGCAAAGAGTAAGACCCTTAATGAAATTCGGAAATTTAACTTTAAGTTGGATTATGATATATTAGCAAGAAATCCTAGAGGTAACTTCTAATCTGAGCTAACAAAAGTTTCTTTCTAGAATGCATTGATCCAACTCAATGAATATTCATGTTTTGTGGTGGAAATATTACTGTGTTTGATTATGGGACTGCCTCAAATCCTGCATTAATTGAGGTTTTTATAATAAACCATATCACCATTCAAAAACTTCGAACAATATGAATTTTAAACTCTTTTACCCTATAGGATATCAAATAAGTAATTATAGACCTACACTTGTAGTAACCCAAATTAACCATAATTTTAATTTTTATTTATTTTAATTTTATTTTTTGGGAGGTAACCAGGGTTGAATTTAGGGGCACTCAACCACTAAGCCACATCCCAGCCCTATTTTGTATTTTATTTAGAGACAAGTTCTCACTGAATTTCTTAGTGCCTCGCTGTTGCTGAGGCTGGCTTTGAACTCTCAATCCTCCTGCTTCAGCCTCCTGAGCCACTGGGATTACAGGTGTGTGTCACCCCACCCATAATGATTTTTACTTTTTAAGCATTTCATTAGGGGATAATTTATCTACAATAAAATCCACTGGTAATAAGTAATTGCACAAATTTGGTAAGTTCTAATTAATGTGTATATTCATATACCACTGTCACAATCACAACACAAAGATGTGAAACATTTGCCTGTAACTGTTTGTAGGTAATACTGTTTCCCTCTCTTGATCCCAGAAACTACTAGGTTTATTTTTCAAAATATCATATACATCTGATCATTCTGTCTTGAGTGTTACATGTCTGATTTCTTTCCCTTAGGGTAATACATTTGACATCCGTCCATGTTAGGTCTATGAGTAGTTTGCTCCTTTACATTACTAACTAGTATTTCATTTTGAATATTACACAAATTTGTTTATCTATCTACTCACTGGTTGATAGCAATTTGGATCATTTCTTATTTTAACTCTTACGAATAAAGCTGCAATGAAGATTCAAGAGCAGATCGTTGAAATTCTTCATGTTTGAAATTAGAATATCTTCTTTGATGATGAGTTTGTTAAAAGCTTCTGACTTTCGAAAGTTCAGTTGTTTTCCACTTATCATTTAGCTATATGAATACTTGATATAAACATTGGGTTGCAAGTTCTTTATGAGATTCTACCAAAAGAAAAAAAAAACTACCAGACTAAGTTAGTTTAGAGAAAATATAGGATGCAAGATTAGTATGTTAATCTAATTGTTTTTGTACATACCAGCACAAACAATTGGGTATTTTAAAGGATATTGCTCATAATAAGCATAAAAATAGAATACTTGCACATAAATTCTGCAAAAAATATATAAGGCCTCTGCATTAAAAATGATGAAACAATGCTGAGAGAAATTAAAGAAGACCAAAATAAATGGGATATACTATGTTCATGGTATGAGGACCTCAGTATAATACAATATCTTTCTGCCTAAAAAATGTATAGAGCCAATGAACTCTCAATAAAAATCATAACCATATTTTAATTAAAAATAAGTTCATTTAAAATATTTTTATGGAAATTCAAAAGACCAAAACAATCTGGAAAAGACTGAAATAATAACACAACTTGATTTAAGACCTACTATAAAACTGCAATAATGAGGACTAAATGGTATTGGCTTGAGGATTAACACAATCCAATTGAACAGAATAAAAGTCTAGAAATGGAGACACAAATAATTGTCAACTAATTTTCAACAAAGCTGCCCCAGTAATACAATGGTAAATTTATAAATTTTTCAACAAATTCTGCTGAAAAAATTCATGTGCAATATTACATTAAATATAAAAATCATCCAAGCACAGTCCTGTATATAAGCTCAAACTATAAACCTAGTACAAGAAAATATAGGATCAAATCATCATGCTGGGATAGACAAAGCTTCCTTGAATTTTAGAATAGTTAAAACTTTTTAGTTGGGCATGGTGGTGCATGCCTGTAATTCCAGGGATTTTGGAGGCTGAGGCAGGAGGATACAAGATCAAGGCAATTTAGTGAGACCCTGTCAAGACAAAATATAAATAAATAAAAAGGACTGAGAATGTAACTCAATGGTAAAGCACCTTTGCGTTCAACTGACAGTATCAAAAAACAAAAAAACAAGCCAGGCACAATAGTGCACACCTGTAATCCCAGCAGCTCAGGAGGCTGAAACAGGAGGATTGAAAGTTCAGAGCCATCCTTAGCACTTTAGAGAGGCCATAAGCAAATCAGTAAAACCCTGTCTCTAAATAAAATGCAAAAAAGAACTGGGGGTGGCAGTGGGGCTGGGGTTGTGGCTCAGTGGTAGAGCTCTCACTCAGCACGCATGAGGCACTGGGTTCCATCATCAGCACCACATCAAATTGAAATAAAGATATCGTGTGTCCACTTACAACTAAAAAAAATTTTTTTTTAAAAAAGGACTGGGGATGTGGCTCAGTGGCTAAGTGCCCCTGAGTTCAATCCTGGTACCAAAACAAAACAAAACAAAACAAAACAAAAAAACAAAAACACAACCTACAATTTACTTTTCAGAGGACACTGTAAAAATATACTCTTCAAATGGGGAAAAAACACATCTAACAAGGGACCATCATGCTGATGTTTTTAATAGTCCTCTGCCTTGTTTCTTCTCGTTCCTCAGCCATAAGTGCTGTTGCCAGGGATCTGAAAGAAGAGCCCCTGTTTCTCTTATGGACCCTCCAGCTCTCATATTTAGGGCTGCTAGTAGCATCTCTCATACTGCACCCCCCTGTGCAATGTGCATGTCTGTTTTCTGTGATAACTACTTAGCACATTGAGGGCAAAGTCAGGGTTCCTGCTGCTCTACTGAGCTCTTGGCTTGAAGAACACTCACAATTTTCCATAAATTGCCAACGTCCCCTTCCTCAACAAAAGCAGCTTTGATATTGCTCTCCTTCCAAATCGAGCTCTGGACGCTTCCATCCTGTTGTTGCTAAATTTCTTGAAATGATTCCCTCTCTGTTCTTCATCGCACCCATTTCTTCTCCAACTCACTCACAGCAGTCTGGCAGTTTGCTTTTGGACTATGTTCTGTTAAAACTGTTCTAAGATTCTCATTGAATTTATCTCTCAGTTTCCCTAGGCACTCTTTTACTCCTCCCCTGATGTGACTTTTTTGGAGCTTTAGAAGCAGGTTCCCATAAAATTGTGAGGCTTCTGAGCTCAAGGATTCAGTCTTACTTATGTTGGTGCATAGACAGCCTAGAAGCACTCACATAAAGAGAAAAAGCAGGTGGAGAACCTAGCCCAATGAGAAACGGAAAGCAAGGAGCAAAGCGTCTAGATACCAAAGGAGGAAAATGTTCCAGAAGGGAGTGTCTGACACACATCTGTCCCCTCACACAGCTGGTTACCCATTCGACAAGTGATACTTGAGTGTCCACTCTGTGCTGAACATGCAGTGGTTCCAAGTCTACCAAAGCTTTTCTACACCCTCTCCTATATGGTCATCTGCTTCCAAAACTTGGACTCTAATTCATATTTTGTTCCCTCTAAAATCTATGTCTCTTTCCTATTTTCTGAGTTCCACTTGCCTATTTTCAGCTGTCTACAGCTATACATGGCTGTATTTCTGCCTACCTTCAAACTCAGTGCACACGCACACACACTCACACACACACACACATACTTTTGATAAATGCAATACTTACATAAATCTTTTCCTCCTGGAATACTTATCTCATTTAAAAGCCATGTTTGACACTTGCTGTGATGATTAATCACGGTTCTCACCATTATCTGGACTATTGCTCTAGCTTTTCATTGGGTCTTCACCCTTGCAATTCACATCTGTGCATCCATGGTGACTGTCAAAACTAGAGACCTTATGAACTCACCACTGCCTTGATCTACAACAGCTTTCTGATACCCAAACACATCCAACCATTGACTTCCCTGTGAATTCCTGCATCTCTTTGCCTGATTTGGAACATTTGCAGCTACTGTTCTCTTTGTCTAAGGAACCTGTATTCACATGACAACTCTTATTCCCTTCAGAACCAAATCAAACATTACTTCAGTGAAACCTTGTCAGTTCCTTCCCCTCCAAACACACTGTGTATTTCATTCTGTGTTGTAATGACTTGCTTGCGAACCTTCTTCTTCATTCAAGATTATATCTCAATCTCCTTTGTTCCCCCAACATCTGGAATTGAAATGAGTATAAAAGACCAGCTTTAAAAAGGTAAATATTTTCTGATGTTGATGTGACCAGCTTCTATTAGGTGTTACTTGGGAACAGTTTTATATATTTTATGGTGAATACAGTACTTTAAAAAAGATTTAGCCACATCCTTAGCAGTGGTTTATCTCTCCCTCAGAGAAAAACCAGAATGAGTTTTTTAATAAAATGATTGAAAAGGTACACTGAATCTCCAATTTAATTATTTCAATTCCTGCAAAAAAGGTCTTTGAGTGAGGCTGCTGCTTGGTAAAATGTGATAAACTTCCAACACATTCTTAAAAATTGTAAATTAATTTATAAATTTCCATTCAGAGTTTAAGCTGCTATTTTCACATATGAAAACTCATAAAGTTGCTTCCTATTGATTTAGTATATTTGCATCTGAAGTTTAAGCTAGTATTTAATCTCTTTCTATATGCTTCCAGAGGCACTTGGTACAGATCAGGGAATATTGGCTATTTTTATTGCCCTTGGAATTAGCTTAGAACTACACACCCAGAGTTCTAAACCCTGACTTAGGTTCTAGTCTTATTCCTTTCTTTTTTTTTTTGGTATGTGTATCTGTGTTGATCATTTCACATTATTTTAACATGCTTTGGCTTTTTCTGGTCCTGTTGTTCACAGGCAATGTCCTGTCTTCCAGGTCCTCCTGACATGATCTACTAGCCTCTGTTTTCATCTTAACCTCATTGCCTTCTGGAAATCTCTCCTGGTCTGCCCAGGGGAACCTGAGCTTTCAACCCTCTCATTTCCTGGGCACCTGTTGGTGATGCTTTGATGGTACTTCACCTGTTTTACTTCATTCTAGACTTATATGTATTTAATCCCATCTCCCCTTTCAGCTTTCCCAAAGTTTGGGGAGGAAATATTGCCACATCAAGTTCATCTCTGAGGGTTCTACAATACCCAGAACAATTTCTTGAACATAACAAGTCCTCAAGAATTATTTATTTATTATATGTTTTAATTGAGTTAAAATATATTCAAGCAACATTCTCTCCACTATTTGTTGACAGAATAATTTTAACAAGTCGGTAATTATAGCAAGCCGTAGAGCCAGGATTTGAACACATACAATTCACAGCACTTTGAACCCTTGGACTTTGTTTTCTTGATTTTAGGCAAAATATGTATTGCAAAGTTGTTGCTCAGATCATGTAATTTAGTTCTGGTTGCAAAACCAGAAATTCTCCTGTAAGGCTGAACATGTTTGACCTGTCAGGGTCTTGTAGGTGTTAGGCAAGTGCTCTACCACTGAGCCACCTCAGGTCTCCAAAATATGTTTTTATTGGTGACCTTGATTTCAAAGAGTAGGATCATATCATAACACTTTTTAATAAATTCATTAAGATCCTGTCATCTTTTGCCTAACTTCATTTTTTTTAGAATCTGCAGAAACAGATGTAAAGACAAATGATAAAATAAGACTTACTATAAACTGTGGGATGAAGAGTCCCCAGTTTGAAGACCTGGAATATTGTGAATTTCTCAATAGTTCAGATGTGGCCAAGGTGTATTTGAAGCTAAGGATGTAGGATTTGGAATAAGCCTACCTTACAGCTTGTGTTTAAGTTAGCTTAGAGCATTTTATTACTGTGAAAAAAAAAACTTGATTAGGACAGCTCAGAGGAAGAAAAATTTACTTTGACTCATGGTTCCAGAGGTTCGTTCAGTCCATGGTGGGCCAAGTCCATTGCTCTGAGCCCAAGTGGGTCAGAAGATAATGACCGAAGGGCTTGATGGAGAGATGCTGCTCTGTTCGTGGTGGCCATGAGGTTGAGAGAGAAAGGAGAAAAGGCCCCAGGGAATATGTAATATTTAGTTCATATAGGGGACAGGAAGGAGAGAGATTTAGAGAGAAGGAGAAGGAGAGGGAGAGAGAAAGGAGCCACAGGAAGAATAAAACTTTCAGAGCACGTCCCCAGTGATCCACCTTCTCCAGCCATACCTCACCTGCACACAGTTACAACCCAGTCAGTCCATTCAAACTAGGATGGACTGATAAGGTTCTAGCTCTTGGAATCCAATCATTTTATCTCTGAATTTTTCTTCATTAACACTGGAGCTCTGAGGGGACATCTCAAAAGATTTTTCTGGGGCCTTTGGGCTTCAATAAGCAGGAAGAAGTAAAAAACTACAATTAGAAATTAGGGTTGTGGTTTTTTATTATTATTTTATTTTTTTCCCTTTTGTAGTGCTGGAATTGAAGCCAAGGCCTCTATGTATTAGATAAGTGAATGTAACTTGAATAAGTTATTAGCTAACTAAGACACACCCCACACTGATACACACCCCATCCCTCACCTTATGTTCAAGATCCTTCAGAAATACCACTGTCTTTGTGAAGGTGTTCCTGGTCTCCTTGAGCCAGCTTGAGTGCTTCCTTTTCTACAGTTGTTTTCATAGTTTTTGTGGTAATAGTCCTTCTCAACCAACCAGAGACTAATCTTCTAGAGGACACTAATTCTGACTTGGTTATCATAGCATCTCCTGCAGTAACTAGCATCACTGTATAACAGTTAGAAGCTCATTAAGAACTAGAAAAATGTAAAGCATCTATAAATCAAACCATCCCCTAAACTAGGTCAAAACACAAATGACACGTGAGGAGGAAATCCTTGCAATTTGTGTAAAAATGCAATATGATCCATAACATACAAATAATTTCTTCAAAATAAAAATAAAAATAAAAAAATTATCTTAAAAATGGGAAAATGGCACTGTCAATTTACTGAATGGGAAATGCAAATAAATGAATAATGAATAGCATGTGAAGAAATTCTAATACTCATGCAAAATTAAAGAAATATAAGTGAAAATCACCCTCCCCATATTTTTAAAAACATTACAGGCAAAGACTAAAAAAAGATTTATTTCCAGTGCTCCCTTCCCGCCCCCCAAAAAAGGCAAAAGGTGAGATTTATGTACAATGGGTAATGTGAAGGAATACGAAAGAGTTTGAAATCATATATTTTATGTGTAAGTAAGTGTATTCTCTTAGTATGTGAAGGCTTCTATAACAAAGTGCCATTGGCGTAGTGGCTTAAACAACAAAAGTTTATTTTCCTACAAGTCTGCAGGCTACATGTCTGACATCAAAGTGTCTGCAGGAGACCTCTCTCCTTGATTTATAGATGGCTACCTTTTCTCTGTGTCCTGACATGGTCTTCCTCTGTGTACATATGTATCCTAATCTCTTCCTATAAGGTTATCAGTAATATTGAATTTAGGACCATTTTTATAACCTCATATATTTTAATTAATTTTTTAAAGACATTGTCTGACTCCAAATGCAGTCATATTCTGAGTACTAGGATAAAGACTTCAACACGGGAACTTCTGGAGGATTCCAGCCACAAGTAGTGATAATAAATAGATTAAATATATGTTTCACAAAAAAATCAAGTAGGAGAACCTCCAAATTACTAGCAATGCTTATCTCTAAGATTGAGAGAGGATGAACAGGAAACACTTATTTCCTTATACTTTTCTTTTTTTTTTTTTTTTTTGTGGTGCTGGGGATTGAACTCATGGCCTTGTGCATATGAGGCAAGCTCTCTACCAACCAAGCTCTATCCCCAGCCCCTCCTTGTACAATTTTTAAAGGTCTGGAATTATGATTCCAGGAATTATGGTAGCTTTTTGACTTTCTCAGGATTTTCAAATCATAGTAAAGATAACAGAAGCATCACATGTAGAAACCTATTATTATTAGAAGTACAAAGTGACAAGATGCTCATCAATTTTGTTCCTATTATTAGGTACACAACAAAACTATATTTCCCAGCCTCTCTTGTAGTTTAAAAAAAATCAATGAGAAATAATTTGTTTAACCATTTTTCTGTGGATGAAAATGTAGTCGACTTTTTTCCTATTGTAAATTATATCCTTTCAAGCACATCTTTTTTGGATTTTATAGTTTTAACTGAGGTATTAACTTAGGATATCTGACCAAATTTGGGCCAAAAGAATAGGGGTGAAAGAAATTAAGCTACTTCAAGTACTGACCTTAAAACATCTATTATTATCTTTTTATCATCTTTTCGTACCATCTCTCTGTTTTCTTGGCAGCTCACTGAATGCAATGATTTAGTGAAGGAACTCCGTGACTACCCCTGAGATGGTGGAGGCACCTGGTGTTAGGAGCTGGGGGTCCTGAATCACCATGTGGAGGAGAGCTATTCACAGTGGACTGACATGTATCTGACTCTGTGTTAAGACATCGCCTGTTACAGTTATTTGTTCCAGTGACTAGCATTAATCACTATGACAAAGTATCACAATACTAGTTCCATTCTACAAAGTAAATTTAGTCCACTAATAGGAAAAATGTAAATACTCTTTGAACCAGAAATTACTCTTCTAGAAAACAAACATTAAAATGTAGTTGTAAGGGTATAATTGCAGTAGGAAAAAACTACATAGTCAACTATATTTTTGTCCATAGAGAGATGGTTAAATAAATCATGGCTCACTGATTTATTAAACCCACACAGTCCTAAAAAAGAATGATGTAGCTAAATCTGGGAAGATGCTAAATCCAATATAGTTCTTTATACAACAAACTTGGAGGTAAATATCTATAGCATGATTTGTTTTTATTAAACTTACATGTACAGATGTGAGTACATTTAAGAAAAATTAAGAATAATTTATATAAAATTTTAATTGAAATATCATGTTAGCTAGAAGATTTTTAAAAAGAACCCCAATTCTTCATCACCTCCTTTTCCATGTCCCTGAACACACAGCTTTTGTTTCTTGCAGCTGGAGGTAGAATCCATTTCTCTATTTTCTGTTGACACCGAATCTGCTTTGGACAAGTAGAAAATGGTGGAAACTATAGTGGGTTAGTTTCAAACCTAGGACTGAAGAAGCCTAGGACACATCCATTTCCTCTCTTTTTGAGCCATGCTGTCACCATGAAGGTAGATATGATGGTGAGTATGATGGAAGAAAGAAGCCAGGATTGGTAAAGTTGACTACAGTTACATGCACAAACCCAGGGTGGGCCAAAGGGCTGACTTACCCCCCTGAAGTTCTTTCCTCCTGCCCTTCCTTCTTCCATCTCTCCCTCTGCTTTCCCTCCTTCTTTCCTTCCTTTCTGCTTTATTTTTGTTGTTGTTGTTTTCTCTTTTTTTCAATATATAGATAATTTTCTAAAAAATGTCATACTTGGTGTAGAATACTCTGATAGTCCATCACCTCTATCAGGATTATGCTTGAAGTGATTGAGTTCAGAGAGACAGTTTAGCCTGGCAACCTACGAACAAAATGACCCTTTCATGAAGCAAGTGCACTGGGAAAAGAAGTGTAAAAGTTTCCATAACTTTTATTTATTTATTTTATTTATTAATTTTTGTGTGTAGGGCACTGGGGATTGAACCCAGGGCCTTATGCATGCAAGGCAGGCACTCTACCAACTGAGCTATATCCCTAACCCTAAAAATTCCTTAATACATAGCTTACTGTATTTCCACATTGATTTTTCCATACTTCTATTTTCTAAGGGGAAGTGTATGTATTTATGTGTATGTGTGTGTTTGAAGTGAACGTGTATTAAATATGTATTTTGTATTAAATATACTATTATTAAAATATATAGTATAAATATTATAAACACTATAATAGAACACACAATAAATATATAAAATGTATACTTATGTAAAACATATATATGTATATATATCTTTTTTATAACTTTATTTTATTTATTTTTTTTATGTGGTGCTGAAGGTTGAACCCAGTGCCTCACATGTGCCAGGCGAGCGCTCTACCATGGAGCCACAACCCCAGACCATATGTGTATATTTTTTCCCTTTTGTGTTCTGGTGCTGGTTTCACAGACAACTGAGTTGTGTGTATCGGTTTTTGTCCTCGCTGTATCATATTTGCTCAGCTGACCTCTGTCGCTGAATGTGAAGGAATGGAGAGACCTGAAACTCTATCTGGGGTTGGAAGGAACATCCTGGTGGGGATATCACACAATTTCATTGAGATGACCATATTTCCACATGAGTAGCCTTTGTTACAAGGAGAATTATTATGAAGAGTTATGACAGTGTAACAGGAAGACAAATGAATGATTGTTCCAAAGGATGCATCACATGGAAAGATTTTTTTTAAGGAGAAAAAGGTTGATTTCACATAAATGTAATGAATTAAACTAAGTAAAACGGATGGTTTTACCAGTTGTAGAGTTGATTAAATAATATCCCAGCATTTTTTTTTTAGGTGACAAACAGAAGGTCCTCTTCCAAAAAACAATGGAAATAAGTAATCTTGTTGAGTGTGCTGTTGGCACGGAAAGCAGGAAGTGCTGAATGGTTCCCTAAAGGCTCTGGAATGGAAGAACAATATTAATGGCAAAAGAGTCAAATTAAAGATCATTTAAACTCAGATTTCATTATGGTATTTTCTTTCCAATAGAAAGCATGGGATTACATTAAGGCTCATTCTGATTCTTCAAAACAGTGAAATAAAGATCTTTTCTTTGGTGCAGCAGTGTGTGTGCTGAGCAGAAGCCTTCATTTGACGCTACATTTCCTTGCATCATTACATAATTGTTCCCTTGTATACCAGTTATTCCATGGGTACTGAAGTATGATGGGCTGGTGAGCTAATCCTTCATTTTAACACAGTGCGGTATGTGGAGAAAGATTCACACATATTTTGAGTGAAGAAATGAACAAGGTTCCAAATGGGATAATTAAAATCACCTGCTATTATCACAAGGGAAATGGCTAAACATAGAACATACTCAGTTAATGTTCCACCCTTTGGGAAATCAGGAAATGCTTCTTACATCATGAAAGACACATCACTTTTCACCCATCACACATTGCAGCCAATGGTAAATTGGACAACCTTTCTAGAAAGTAATTTGGCCTATGTAACAAGGGCTCAAAAGAGTTCATACATTTTTGTCAGGTTAATAAAATATCCAAGAAAGTATTCTAAGGAAATTATCAGATCCAAAGATTTTTATCCTCCTTCTTGTAGTTGTAGCACTAATTACTACTGAAAGTTTTAAGATTTTTGAAATGATATCTGAAAATAGAAGTGTTAGTAAATTTTGCTGCACTTCTATAATTAAATACTGTTAAACCAATAATATGCATGTGCTTAAAAGCATTTAATTATATTCAGAAAGGCTCAAGGTAAGTTTTGTATTCTGAATGTGTGTATTAGAAGAGAAAGAAAGAAAGAGGGAGGGTGAAGACAGAGATGTTTAGAAAGCCACTTTTGGTATGGAGAAAAAGAAGCTGTATAAAATAAAGAAAAATATGGTTAGCGCAAGATGGAACTTCAGTAAAAAACACAGAATTCTTTAGCATGGCATAAAGATTATATTATGAAGTAAGCATAGAAGTTAGTATTTTAATTGAGAGGTGCCTTGAGTTAGTTTAATACTTCCTGTGTGTTATGGACAGGAGACAAATTACAAGGTGCCCAGCTATATAATTTTTATTCACTATTATGCCTTAATAAACTTAGGGGTGGAGTGGAGAAAGAAAACCTGTTTTTATTTATTTAACAAACACATCTATCATGTGATGTATACCATTGCCCTGTTATGTAATATTTAATGGTCCAGCTTGGAATTTGGTCTTGGACAAGCAAAAAGACTTCCCTTTATGATGCAGTCTCAAAAATGTCAAGCCATGTAACTAAGCATCATTTCACAAAGGAATTTTGGATTTATTCACTTTGGATTTGCCTTGAATGTATTTATACTTCCATTGGTACCCTTGGGGAAACAATGAGTTCCATGTTTTCCACTTGTATTTAGGTAGTATTCCTTTTCTCCTCTTTAACTCAAGTTGGCCAATTCAGATGTCTCACATAAGGAGTCAGGGAGGTGATCCTGGTGTGAGTATTAAAAGCAGGAGAATGGGTGTCCCATGACAGGGAGTCACTACAGTGAGCTTCAGCCTGCTACTGCCAAGTGGGGATGTGGATCCACGTGGCCAAGACGTTCTCATAATCAGAGAACCATACCTAGGGATGGAGATTGCTGTCAGTAGTAGGTTGAAAAAACAGGAGAGAGATTTGAGGGTGGAGAGAAATAATGTGTGTGTGTGTGTGTGTGTGTGTGTGTGTGTGTGTGTTCTGGATGTGGGTCCATGTTGACTCTGAGGAAAGAAGGGGGGGGGGGTGAAAAGGCTGGAAACCAGGAGGAAAAAATTCTCCTTGAGAGAAGGTATACATTTTGCTTACCTAGTGTTGAGGCCAGAATTTACACTCCATGTTAATGAGATTCCAGACTCTCAAGGTGGAAATTGAATTGAGGTTTTGGAGCTGGGTAACACCCTGGGCCAGGTTTCATGTGCCTCCTCTTTACTCCAGTGGTGAAGGATTTGAAGGTGGCTGAACACAGGGCACTCAGGTCTGGACAGACGGACGAGATGGGCAGCACTCTGTTATCACCTACACTTGCAGCTTTGGGGGAGGAGTCCACCTCACAGGATCACATGGGGGATGTCTTTGCAAACAGAGTGAACAAATAGGTTGTGGAAGGCAGTCTTTGTGACATAAATGGGTGAGGTGGCCCCTGGCGCCTGCGGAGGTTGTGGTTGGCTGGTTTGGATAATTCTGCAGATTGGATGGGAAACTGAAACCTTCCGTTCAGGGATAAGCAGGTACTAGGGTTGGTCTCCCTGATAAAGGAAACTTATCCAGTGGAGTTGAGTGGGAAAGAGGGCAGCAGTCTGGCTACTGGAGGCCCATTGGGTTTTAGATATCATGGCAGCACATACTATTGAATCTTTATTTCAGGCCTTGCATAATAGCCATAGGAACAGAACCAAATATTCTGGAATAATGCATTTAAAATCCAGCCTCAAGGAATTCCCATGGCTGACATTCCAAGAACCATCTCCAGATGTATGAGAAATCAACTGAATGAATCAAACTAAGAACACAACTATAGACTCAGAGTTTTAACTGCTATGTGTGGATTATCTAGTAAAAATATAAAATAAGGCCTGGGGGAAGGTATTGTAGAGTGCTTTGTAAAGTGCTTGCCTAGCATCCATGTGAGCTTGATCCCTAGAGTCGTAAATTAATTAATTGAATATAAGATGACTTATTTAACTTTAAAAGATGATGTTGAAAGTATTATGAAAGAAGAGACAACCAAAATAATCAGAGATTTGACTAAAAAAAAATAAAGATCCTAGAAATAAAATTAGAGATAGAATAGGATGGTTAAATAGTAGATTAGAGAGAGTTGTGAAAAGAATTAGCAAACTGGAAGTCCTACCTGTAAAAATGAGAGGTTAAGAGACTTGTATGATAGAATAAGACCATCCAGTAAATGTTTAATCAGGGTTTCAAACATGACAGAAAGCATGAGGCAGAGGAAATATTGACATACATAAATGTAGGAAAACATGAATCCTAGCTTTAGGAAGCTCAGTGAATCACAGAAAAGGGAAGGGAAAATAATGTTTAAGAAAGTAAACGCAGAGAAAGTGTTTCACACAAAACTGACAGAGTCCTGAGCAATTTACATAATGCTGACCCTTTAATTCTCATAGGTAAGGTTAACTGAGGTACAGAAAACTTAAATAATATGCCCAAGGTTTTTATAATCAGGATTTGTAGAAGTGCTTTGTTTCCTGAGTCCAAGGCTCTTAACCACTTATGGTACTGGCTCTTGAAAAGAGATTTGAGATGTTTAAATACATCTTAATTAAATGGCAAAATATTAAAGGCAAAGGGATCCTGAAAGCAGCCACAGAAGAAAGACAGATAACCTACAAAGGGAAAAATAATTAGACAGATAACTGTCTTCTTCAACATAACAGAAACCAAAAGAAAGGTGCTTGGAAGAAAATAATTGCTGATTCTGAATTATCTTTCAAGAGTGAAAAAAAAGTTCAGGTCAATAACATTGAAGAGAATTTATTGCTAAGAGACATGCAGCAAAAATAAAATTCATATACTTCAGGTAGGAAGAAAATGATCTCAGAAGGACCATGAGATGAAAGAAGGCATTTTCCTGAATTACAAGACTGAAAATATGGAATGAGGGTAGAAGCCACATAGTACCAAATAAATTTAAAATAAACTCAGGAAAAAATATGTTTTAAAGACACTGTTATTCACTTAGAGGCTATTATGCTGTAAACAAAACCAACATGATAGTCAATAAAGTACATTGCAATAAGTTATAACATCCCAAACACAATGACACTGGAGGGATGGTAAATTATGTACCAAAAAAAAACCTGAGAGTGTCTGGTAACAGCCTTTGGCTCTCAGATTTGTCTCTCACTTTTTTTTGGGGGGGGTCCCTTTCTCCTGTTTATCACACAGATTATTATGGAAATTGTCTCTTGTCATTAAAGGAGACCAAGAAGTCTCACTATGTACCTTCTGGAAGCTAGAGAACCAGAAGTCCATCATGTAAGTCAGGTGAAGGCTGAGGGCCTGGTGGGGTTGGTTGACGGACAGAAGCCCAAGTCCCAGAGTCAGAAGACTGGAGAATCAGGACTCTGATTGCTGAGGGCAGGAGGAGATGAATGTGCCAACTCAAGAAGAGAAAGAAATCATCCTCCTTCCAACTTTTTGTTGTATTCTGGGCCTCAATGGAATAGAATACGCCTCCCCACATGGATGAGGGTGATCCTCTGTACTTCGTCTATAGTCTCTTCTGGAGACAACCTCCCAGAAACTTCCAGAAATAATGTTTCTCCAGCTAGACGTGCATCCCTTAATCCAGTCAAGTTGACAAAACAAAATTAACTTTCACAAGTTATGATCACAACCATCCATTCAGATAATTTTCAAATTAATTGAAATTTTGAAATTTAGTTTTCTTCCTAAATTTTTGTAGAGGTTCCATGGACTTTCAAAAAAATACAATATTTAAGAAGCAAAACATTTAATACTGGCATAAATTACAAAGCCAAATTCTACACTCTCTGCCACTTTGATCTGATAAAGGCCAAGGGAAATATGTTAAAGTCTCCCACAAGATTTTTTTTTCCTTAAAACAAAAGTTCTAAATACTGTGATGATATTTTATTCAATATGATAGTATATCTCATGAATAACTACTTATTTGTTCTTTGATGCATATATACCACTCTTTGCTTTAAAACTTAGAGCTGTGACTTATAATCTGCCTATAATTAATAATGGCAGTACTTGTTCTTTACACATGCCGTATGCTTTTTCTGACATTTGTCTAGGAATGTCTCTCATAGGCATCATCAACTTATTTGGGGGGATTTAACAAAGATATTATAATCAATTTATATCTTTTTATCCTCTTGCATCAGGGGAAATTGTTATTCATTCAGGTTATTTTAAAATATATGGATTTTCTTCCAAAATAGATTTGATGTTTACTTTCAATTTTATAACTATCTACATACAAATTATTAAGGTTTAGTTCTGTTTTTAACTTCTTTCATTGTTCTCTACTAGTCTACTTTTCCAAACAACTTTGCCTTGAGATTTTCATTCTCATTATCACATGGAAGACACACACACACACACCCACACACACATATATATATATATATACACATATACATATATATATTTGAATTTTTATTTATTCTAATTTATTATACATGACAGCAGAATGCATTTAAATTCATAGCACACATATTTAGAAGACACATTTTCATTTCTCTGGTTGTACACAAAGTAGAGTTACACCATTCATGTCTTCATACATGGACTTAGGGTAATGATGTCCATCTCATTCCACCATCTTTCCTAATCCCATGCCCCCTCTTTTCCTCTCCCTCCCTTTTGCCCTATCCAAAGTTCCTTCATTCCTTCCATGTTTCCCTCCCCCCCCCCATTATGGATCAGCATCCATATATCATAGAAATCATTCAGTTCCTGGTTTTGGGGATTGGCTTACTTCACTTAGCATGACATTCTCTAACTCCATTCTTTTACTGGCAAATGCCATGATTTTTATTCTCTTTTATTGCTGAGTAATATTCCATTGTATATATATATATATATATATATATATATATATATATATATATATACCACATTTTCTTTATCCATTCATTTATTGAAGGGCATCTAAGTTGGTTCCACAGTTTAGCTATTGTGAATTGTGCTGCTATAAACATTGTTGTGGCTGTGTCCCTATAGTATGCTGTTTTTAAGTCCTTTGGGTATAAACTGAGGAGAGGGATAGCTGGGTCAAATGGTGGTTCCATTCCATGTTTTCTAAGAAATCTCCATACTGCTTTCCAGAGTGGTTGCACCAATTTGCCGTCCAGATGCAATGTCTGAATGTACCTTTCCCCCGCATCCTCACCAACATTTATTGTTGTCTGTATCCTTGATAACTACCTTTCTGACTGGCTTGAGATGAAATCTTAGTTTTGATTTGCTTTTCTCTAATTGCTACAGATGTTAAATGTTTTTTTTCATATATTTGTTGATCGATTATATATCATCTTCTGAGAAGTATCTGCTCAGTTCCTTAGCCCACTTATTGATTGGGTTATTTGTCTTTTGGATGTTAAGTTTTTTGAGTTCTTTATATATCTTAGAGATTAGTGCTCTATCTTATGTTTGTGTGGTAAGAATTTGCTCCCATTCTGTAGGCTCTCTCTTCACCTCACTGATTGTTTCTTTCCCTGAGAAGAAGATTTTCAGTTTGAATTCATCCCATTTATTGATTTTTGATTTTATTTCTGGTGCTATACAAGTCTTGTTAAGGAAGTTGGGGCCTAATCCCATGTGATGAAGATTTGGGCCTACTTTTTCTTCTTTTAGGTGCAGTGTCTCTGGAAGATATATTCAAGGTTTCCTGTTTGTTTATTTTTCAGATTGTCCTATAGATGGCACATACATTGAGATCATTTGCTTGTCTCAGAATTATTTTTCTTCTCTTAATTCATAAAAATACCTATTTAAAATTGTTTATTGAAAATCCTCTAAACATTATTCTGTGCTCTCATGGCATTTGGTGATGCTATAAGAAGTATAAGGATAATTTTTTTTCCTTTGAAAGCTAGAGTATCTTTTTCAATTCTTGGAATTAAAAAAAGAAACCTAGCTGTGTATAGATGAAGAAGACTTTAAATTAAATTTGCCTAAAATTTATCATCACAGACTCCATATTTTAGTCTAGAACATTTTCAGTTAAATCTTTTGAGTATAGCTTCTATATCTGCTGTTATAGTTTGATTTTTTTTGCTGCTATTTTAATTTGCTTTACAAATGCAACTGTTATATCTTTTTTGTTCTCTCTTTCATTTTCTTTATTCATTCTCTCTCTCTCTCTCTCTCTCTCTCTCTCTCTCTCTCTCTCTCTCTCTCTCTCTGTTTTTTCCAGGTTCCAGGGATTAAACTCAGGGGCACTCGACCACTGAGCCACATCCCCAGCCCTATTTTGTCTTTTTATTTAGAGAAGGGTCTCACTGAACTGCTTTGCACCCTGCTTTTGCTGAGGCTGGCTTTGAACTTTAGATCCTTCTGCCTCAACCTTCTGAGCAACTGGGATTACAGGTGTGTGCCACCACAACTGTCTTCTTTATTGTCTTTTTATGTGTCTTCCCCATCCCATTCTTAGAGAGATTCACATGTTCAGTACAAACACTGAGAGAGTCGGCCCCAAGACTCATAGTCACTTGGATGGTGTGAATAGCTTCTGGCTTCATTTTCAAATCTATTCTATAAAGAAGAAAAAATACAAACAATCAACAAATACATGAAAAAAAATGTTCAACATCTCTAGCAATAACAGAAATGCAAATCAAACCACTCTAAGATTTCATCTCACTCCAGTCAGAAAGGCAATTATCAAGAATATAAGTAACAATAAATGCTGACAAGGTGTGGGGGAAAAAGGCACACTCATACACTGCTGGTGGGACTGCAAATTGGTGCATCCGATCTGGAAAGCAGTATGGAGATTCCTCAGAAAACTTGGAATGGAACCACCATTTGATGCAGCTTTCCCACTCCTCAGTTTATACCCAAGGGACTTAAAAACAGCATAATACAGGGACACAGACTTATCAATGTTTATAGCAGCACAATTCACTACAGCTAAATTATGGAACCAACCTATATGCTCTTCAATAGATGAATGGATAGACAAAATGTGGTATATATACACAACAGAATATTACTCAGCCTTAAAGAAGAATGAAATTATGGCATGTGCCAGTAAATGGATGAAGCTGGAGAATATCATGGTAAGTAAATAAGCCAGTCCAAAAAAACAAAACAAAACAAAAACAAACGTTGAATGTTTTCTCTTATATGTGGGTGCTAATTTACAATAAAGGGGATGCCTAGGGGAAAATAGAAGTATTTTGGATTAGACAGAGGGGAATGAAGGGAGGGAAGGGAGTATGGGGGTTAGAAGGACAGTGGAATGAGTTGGACTTTATTACCCTATGTACATATATGTTTACATGACCAGAATGATTCTACATCATATACAACCAGAAGAATGAGAAGTTATACTCTATTTATGTATGATGTGTCAAAATGCATACTACTCTCCTGTATAACTAATAAGAACAAATATAAAAATAAAAGAAAGGTGTTCTATACCTATGTATAAACGTTATATACATACTGTAAAAGACTACTCTGTCTCTCTCTGTCTGGCTTCCTGAACTACTGATCCCCTGAAGTTTGAGATCTCCATTGCAGGGCTCCTTCTACCCACATCTCTTCTCTTGAAGAGATGCTGCCCGTGTGATGGGCTCATACCTTCATTCTGGGTTCTTCTGGCACCCATATTTCGGAATCATTTCCTCTTCCTGGTGTCAGTCTCTGAATGAATCAGAAAGCTGGGGTGGTGGGGTAGGACTGGTAAGATATGAGAGTGCTCTTTTTCAATTTGGGTTTTGGTTTGAACACTGATCTCTGAGACAGACAAAAGAAGAATTGTTTCTACACCAAAATATAGGCTGTATGTAACTGAGCTTGAGCTGATTGTTTACTTAGTCTCACTCATATATTCAGTGAACTGTTGGTTTCCTCCCATATTTTAAAAAGTAGCCTATTGTAAATTCCACATAACATAAAACCACCTGTTTAAAAATGAACAATTCAGTGGTATTTAGTGTACTGACGTTGTCATATAACCACCACCTCTATCAAGTTCCAAAACATTTCCAACACTCCAAAGTAAAAACGTGGTACTTATTATGTGGTTTCTTCTCAGATTCTGGCAACCACTAATCTGCATTCTCTCTCTATATATTTATTTATTTTGGATATTTCATATAAATTGAATTATAATTATATAATATGTGATCTTTTCTTGCCTGGCTTCCTTCACTCAGCATGCTTTGGACGTTCATCCATGTTTTATCATGTGTCAGAATTTCATTCTTTTTATGTGCAATCTTGTTCTATTGTGCAAATATGCCACAATTTAACTCATAACTTAGTGGACATTTGGTCTCTTGTGGAAAGACTATTATGACTAGTGCTGGAATGAGCACCTATTTGTAAGTGTTAGTGTGCAGCCTTGTTTGTTTTCAATTCTTTAGGGTCAATACTTAGGATTGGAATTGGAGGCCATATGGCAATTATTTATTTATTTATTTATTTTGAGGAGCACTCAAACTTTTCTACCATAGCTGCACCATTTTGCATTCCTACTTGCTACATATGAAGATTCCAAACCTCTACCACCTCACCAATACTTATTATTTTCTATTTAGAAAGGTGATAGACAACCTAATGAGTATTCAAATAGTACTTTCTTGTGATTTTAACTGGAATTTTTTTCTAATAATTAATAATTTTGAACATCTTTTCATGTGCTAACTGGCCATTTATGTATTTTCTTTGGAGGGATGTCTTTTTGAGTCCATTGCTTAGTTTTTAAATTGAATTATTTGCCTAGTTATTGTTAAATTGCAATAGTTCTTTACACACTAGACCCTGATCAGAAATATAATTCATAAATATTTTTCCTATTCTGTAGTGTGTCTTTTCATCTTCTTGATAATATTCTTAAATACACAAAATTATAAATTTTGGTGAAGTTAACTTTGTTTCTTTTTCTTTACTCATAGATTTGGTCTCATTTCTAAACCTTAGGAATTCTACTATGGCTCTGTCTTTTTAACTTAAATATCCTAAAGAACAGTATTTTCTCTTTGGGACAGATGATCTGAACATGGCTTAAAGGTAATAGAATTTCTGATTTCTTATATAGAAACAGTCACTTCCTTTTGGTTATAAACCTGAAAACTGCTGTCCCACAGTACAGTTTCATGATTTTTTTTTATTCTAGGGAACACTTTATTCATTCTCCTGGAAGCAGTAAATTCTTTTCTCATTTAATTTTCACCATCACATAAACTTTACTCTGCAGGTGTGTGTGTGTGTGTGTGTGTGTGTGTGTGTGTGTGTGTGTAATGTTATTACAGGACATCAAAGAGGAAACACATTGTTTTTGCCTAGGAACTACTAAAGATATAATACTTTTTTTTTCCTGTTACAGGATTTTTCTGTTCTTTTTATTTAGGTATACATGACAGTGGAATGTATTTTGATATATCATACATTCATGGAGTGTAACTTCTCATTCTTGTGATTATACATGATGTGGTATTACACTGGTCATGTATTTATATATGCACATAAGAAAGTTATGTCTGATTCATTCTAGTTTCATTCCCATTCCTATCCCCTTCCCTTACCTCCACCCTGCCCTGTCCTATTATGAGTCAGCATCTGCATGTCAGAAAGAACATTCAGTCTTTGGATTTTTGGAATTAGTTTATTTCACTTATCATGATAGTCTCCAGTTCCATCCATTTACTGGAAAATGCCATATTTTCATTCTTCTTTAAGGCTGAGTCATATTCCACTGTGTACATGTTCCACATTTTCTTTATCCATTTATCTGCTGAAAGTCACTTAGATTTGTTCTACAGATTAGCTATTATGAATTGAACTGCTATAAACATTGATGTGTCCACATCTCTATGGTATGCCGATTTTTAAGTCCTTTGGGTATAAACTGAGGAGTGGGATACTTGGGTCAAATGGCAGTTCCATTCCAAGTTTTTTGAGAAATTTTCATACTGTTTTCCAGAGTGGTTGCACAAGATATAACACTCGAATTAAAGTTTTAAGATATAAAACATTTGACAATGTGGATAAAGTTTGGAAGGATAGATGGAGAAGGTCCTCATCTTATTTTGAGTGCAGACTTGTGGAGAGCAATGAAAATCTTTCCTCTTCAATGTGTGTGATTCCTTCCAAACTTGTTCTTCTGGAGTGTCACAAGGTTCACACCCCATGGGATTGAAAATGTGTGGTCATAGGGGCCAGCCTAAGAAGAGGAAATGTACAGTAGCAGTACCATTTATTCACTCACTACTGTGTACTGAGGTTACACGGTGTCTCAGACTCTGCACCGGGGATGCACCAAAGAACAAGACAAAGTCCCATCCTGTACAGAGCCTGCATCCTAGTTAGAGGGACATACGGTAATCAAGTAGCAGTGGCATACAATAATTGTAGGTAATGTTAAGTAAAGGAAATAGAACATGGTCATGTGATGTGAAAGGGGGCATCCATTTTAATAACATAGTCAAGAAAGTCCTCTAAGAAAAGGTGATATTTGAGAATCAGATTTGGGTAATGAAAAGGAGCCAGCCACATGAGGATCTGAAAGAGATCACAACAAGGACCATGACTTAGGTGTAAGTTATGTAAGGTTAAAGAAAAATGGGGAAGCTGTATAGCTATATAGTGGAACTGGTTGTATGTACTAGTTCCTTCTTATCCTTGTTTCATTTTCTTGGTTTTCATTACTTTGGGTCTGAAAAATATTAATGGAAAATTCCAGAAATAAACAAGCCATAATTTTAAAGTTACATGCCATTTTCAATAGTGTGATGAAATTCCATGCCCATCTTCTTTGTCCCACTGTGGCTGTGAATCATCCCTTTGCCTAGTATCCACTCTTTATATGCTACTTGTCTCAGTTAAAAGACATAGTGCATTATTATAATTGCTCTATTTCATTATTATTTTAAATTCCTTGCTATGCCTAATTTATAAATCAAACTTTATCATATGTATGTACATGTAGGAAAAAACAGCAAGACTTCCGTCATTTGAAGAATTGAGACTATCCCCAGTTTCAGGGATTTTGGAATGTATATACTAACATATCGGGAGACACAATGGGCTTTAACTCCTAGAGCTTTGCAGTCTAGGCTAAAAATCAAATATGGACACAGCAGCCAGGGCCCTGTCCACTAGAAGCAATTGCAGTAGAGCTGGTCTCTGCAGCGGCCCAGGCTTCCTTCCAAGCGGGCTGAAGGTGACTCTGGAGGGACAGCAGCAGTGGCAGCAGAAACAGGAGGTGGCAAACATCAGTCTTCAAGTACTCACAGGGAAGGAGGATATTCAGCAGCTTGCACCCTCTGATTGTGCATGTCTGCCAGGAGCAAAGAATGCAAGGAGATATTCAGGAGAACCCAGGCAGGGACAGATGTAAATCAAAGTCTTTTGTGAGCTCCCTTAACTAATATGATTTTTTTTTTCCCTGCATGGGGAGAGACATCCCATTCTAGAATACATACTTTAGAAGGTATTACCTTACTTCCTTCATAGGTATATGCTCAGTGTCTAGTACATGACACTTTGACAAATAAATATCAATAAATCTGCACCAAGTTAGTAAATTAAAGAATGATCATGGCAAGAAGCTTTGATTTTTTTTTCAATTACTAGTATGCTCTGGGAATACAAGAGTTAATGTTTTTGAAATGAAGATCCTTCCTTAATTTAACTACACGGTTCCAGATTGCCAATATGTGTATAAAACACAGCCAAATGTTCCTTTCTATCCAGTCATATCTTATCAGTGTCAGTTGAAGACAAAGCCTCATTGTTGAGATGTTTTTCAAGAGAATTTTCTTTTAGTGACAGTGAAAGTCTGAAAATGAGAATTTGATCAACCTCAAGACTTTTCTTATGTATGTTAAAATATATCAACGTCTAAGTTTTGCTTCAGTATAATTATTAATTAAAACTTCCAACAGAGGAAGTAATTTTTCCCCAGTTAAGCCTGATTGAATTAGGAGACGTAAGGAAAGCACTTAAAACATAATAGGAATGTCATTTGGTAGTTTATTAAGCTTTTGGCTCTGCTACACAGCCCAGAAAAGTCATTCTCTATCTTCATGGACGACAGAACTGAAATGACAAGATTTCTGATGCTTGAGAAATCTGTGATGTGATTTGGAGAAGGCCAGCAACTTCATCCGATTCCCAGTTCTTGCAGGAAGTAGAAGTTGATCATTTTTAAAGCTGCTATGAATATTCAGCCCTCTGTTGACTTAGTACACGCCTGCATGTGCCATTGAGGGAGGCCAAGATGTCACCCTTGATCAAAATGACAGAAGAGTTACATGTCTGAGCTGCTGCTAGAGAAACATTTAAGTTATTCAGCAAGATTATGCTTATAGATCTTTAGTGTTCCTTCTTTTATCCAGATAACTTACCAAATCTTATGCCATGAAACACAAAGATGTTCCATTAATGACTGCCCAATTCATATTACCTGAGTCTTCCCAGAAAACCATGTATTGTTATACATTTCAAGTAATCTTTATTGTTCTTTTTATATATGCACGTGATCATATTATAGAAGTGAACATCAACTAAATCTTAGTTGAAAATGATAATGGTAAAAATAATCCCTTTTAAATATGAAAAGCACTTTAATGATCGTGAGGCCAGTCTCATTATGCAAAGTCCTGCTTACAATTAAAATGAGAATCAAACCAATTGTGGAAAAGCAGATGTTTTGTGTATATATATATATATACATATATATATATATTTTTAGTAAAAACAAAAAAATTTTAATTTTGATCGGGTGCTGAAATTGTATAGAATTGAAATGTTCTTTCAAGTATATTTTGTTTCCTAATAATAAATGTGGTGACTATTACATTGCATCTCTTTTGGCACTGCATCAATACAAATCATAATGAAATCAAGAAAATACATAATAATTGCAGATGAGGGAGAGCAAAAAGCATTTACTATATTGTTAGCATGTCTCTACTGGGGAAAAAAATTTAGTGGTGGAATTGCAATAAACTAAATTTTGAGGCTGGTTCAAAAGATTATCACCTTTCAAAATGTATTTGAATTTATCTCAGTCTATGTTCATGTTAAAAGCTTCATCCAAGCCACCACCCCCTACCCCCAACTCATCTTTTGCCCATTCCTGTCTTTTCATCATCCATTCTTGGATAGCAACCATATGATCTTTCAAATACATGGTTCAGAACAAAAGCCACTTTTTTGCTTAAAACTCTGCAGCATAATCCCCTAATCCCTGACCTGGCCCTTGCTGACCTACCTTTCTTTCTGTTTACCCCTCACCCCACTAGACTGCAGTTACACTTACTGCAAACACACTAGACACTTCCCATGCCCAAGGGTCTTTGCACTAACGATTACCTCTGCCTATACAGTTCTCTACCCAGGTCTTCTCAGGGCTGCCTCTTACTATTTCTCTCAGCTTAAAAGATCAACCTGCTGAGATTTCCCCTAATCATACCACTTGACGTTGTCACCTGACTATTTGATGGTACCACTGATATATGTTCATGGTAGCAATATCGTTACTCCCTTTTAGTTTTTTTGGAAGCTGTTGACTTGCTTACTGTATAATGCTCACACAAGTAATAGCCCCAATTGTGTAAGGGCATGATTTTCCCTTACTAATCTTAATGGCTGCAAGATCTATAGTGATATCTTTTATTTTATTCTTGACACTGGGGTTTGTGTTTTCTCTCTTTTTAGTCTTGTCAGTCTTGCTAGAGATTTTGATTTTGATTGATTTTTTTTTTAAGAACCAGCTTCTCTTCATTGATTTTCTCTATCATATTTCTATGTTGAATTTCACTGATATCAGGTCTAATCTGTAATATTTCTTTCTTTCTACTTGCTTTGGGTTTGTTTTGTTCTTCTTTTTCTGGTTTCACAGTAGGAACATAGGTTATTGATTGAAGAACTTCTCTCTTTCCTACTATAAATGTTTATTGCTCTAAATTTGCCTCTCAGCACTGTTTAAGTTGTATTCTACATGTTTTAATAAATTTTCATTTTCATTCTGTGCATTTTAAAAATATTTTTGAGACTTTCCCTTTGGGGCATGGAATATTTGAAACTGTGTTTAATTTTCATATATTTAGAATTTTTTCTGTTATATTTTAGTTACTATTTTTTTAGTTTTCTTCTACTGTGATGATGATTATTATTTTATATATTTTAATTTATTTATATCTATTGAGATCCATTTTAAGGCCCAGGATATGTTCTCTTGTGGTGACTATTTCTTGGAAAAAATATATATCCTGCTGTTGTTGGGTAGAGTGTTCTCTCTGTTTCAATTCAGTGATGCTGGTCAGTTCTGTTGTTCAGATCGTCTGTATCTTTGCTAATATGCTATATTGTTCATTCTCTCAATAGCTAAGAGTAGAATGGGAAACGCCCACGCATAACTGGATTTGTTCATTATCTCTTTCAGCTGTATCCATCTTTGCTTCATGTGTTCAGGGCTCTGTTATTTTGTGTGTGCACATTTAGTAACATTAAGTTTTCCTGGTGGATTGCCTTTATCGTGGTGTAATGTTTCTCTGCCTCTGGTAATTATCTTTGCCCTGAAGCCCATTTTATTAGATATTACTATGGCCACTCTTGTTTTCTTTTTGATGACAGCTTAATTCAGACATAATTTGCATGCCATATCACTCTCTTAAATTGTACAATTCAGTACTTTTTATTATTGACAGGGATGTGAAACCATCATCATGAATGATTTTTACATTATTATTGACTCAAAAGGAAACCCCATACCCTTTAGCTGTCAACTCCCAACCCTTTATTGCCTTCACCATCTCTCTTTAGTCCTAGGCAATAACTATTCTTTGGTCTCTATGGATTTGCCTTTATAATTATTCATTATACATGAATAATATAAAATAAGGTCTTTTGTGACTAGTTTCCTTCACTTAGTATAATGATTTCAAGGATTATCCATGTCATAAAACATCATCACTATTTCATTCCATTTTATAGTTGAATACTATTTCATTGCACGGATATGCCATATTTTGTTTATCCATTCATCAGTTGTTAGACATTTTGGTTCTTTCTTTTCTTTTCCTTTTCTTTCATGAGGGTTCTCTATTTTAATTTCCCAAAGCAGCTCATAATTTTATTTGCAAAAAATCAAAGGATATGGCTGCAAGATCTATAGTGATATCTTTTATTTTATTCTTGACACTGGGTTTGTGTTTTCTCTTTTTAGACTTCCAGAAAACTGGAAGCTTTCCCTAAAAAATACCTTTAATGTTATCTACAGTATAGATATGACAGGCTCCATTCACACAGTTTCCAGCATACTGACTGTAACTCTAACAAGAAACATGAGAGTAATCAAATCCCATCTGAAAGTGGATGTCCTATATTATCATATTGAATGGCTGCAAAATATTTCATGGAATAGATGTTCACCATTTTGGTTATTTATATCATTGCTGCTGAGGAGTGAAGCTTCTGATTCCTTTTTGGTACATACCTAGGAGCAGGTATTGAATATTTGGGGGAACTGTGAGAATATTTTCCAAAGTGGCTGCAACATTTGACATTCACACTGGCAGTGTCTGATGTCTCTAAATCCTCACCAACACTTTCTGTTTTCTGAATCTTTTTATTCCAGTCATACTAATTATTATAAAGTGATACTCTCACTGAGGGTTTGATCTGCATGTTCAGAATGACTAATGATTTTGAGCATCTTCTCCTGTATACTCTGCATTTTTATCTCTTTGGAAAAAATGTTTATTTCAGTTATTTTCTCATTTTTTATTGAACTAGTTATTTCTTTATTATTGGTTAAGTATTCTTTATAGTCCCATGAAAGATTTGCAAATATTTATTTCTTTTCAGTGACTTCCCTTTACACTTTATTCCTAGTCTCTTTCAAAGCACAACTGCTTTTTATTTCAGTAAAGTCCAATTTATCTGTTTTTATTGTTTTTATTTTTGCACTGAGACAACCTGATATCCACCTGCAAAAAAATAAACTTGGACATGCTACCTGTCACAATACCCCAAATTTAACTAAAAATGGATCAAAGACCTAGCATAAGATATAATGCTAGAAAACTCTTAGAAACAAAATGGGGTAAGTTTTCATGGATTCAGGTCACTTTTTTAAAAATTGCCTTTCTCATTTCTCCTTTGGTTACCTCCTGTACCACTTCAAGGGTTTGTAGTTGTGTTTAGTAGGGAAAACAATGAAAAAAACTTTCAATATCATCTTGTCCAGACTGGAAGTTTTCCCTAATAAATACCTTTAATGTGATCTAATACAGTTTATCCAATCTCTAGGTTCACTGGTATGATTAGCCTGACCTGGGTTATTTCCATTGGGTTGCTCTGCCTTAGCAGCATCCTTTTGGACCTAATCCATCCCAAGTGCCTTCTGTGAAATAGACTTTATGTCAGGTTATGAATGGAGATTGCAAGAAGACGAGAGGGAACCTCTTGTTTCTAATTCTATTCCAGATACAAAGGCGGTATCCACAATCAATGCTAAGTCATGACAGTCAAAAAGGGAAAACAGTGATGGTTGCTTTGGAGTGAGGTTTAGGGATTACCAACTGTTGTGGTTCTTCTCAGATATCCTCATTAGAATTGCTGGGACCTTGTAATTTCCAAGTCAGTGTTTTAATTCCAAGAAAGGGGACTAGGCAGGGAATTCATTAGCTGAAATTCAGCCAGGCTATGATTTCTTTATTTGAAATGCAGAAATCTTATAATGCTGGTGATTATTCTTTGTATGGGAATTTAACTGAAAAGGATAAAATGGGATGTTCTGCATATAAAGAATTTGCCTTTGTTTTGTGTTATCTGCAGATTAGCACTGTTTTCATGGTAGACATTTTGTGCTACGTTGGTCTTATGCTTTGTTTTGGAAAGTGATGTTCCAGTACAAGATAAAACATTTATTCCTTAAATCATAGACAAAGCATTGTGCAATACAGCTTGAGTATATCCCTCTAGATTCTGTTTCTACTTCCTCATACACATCCTACTTTCAGTAGCTAGTTATATCTACTACACTCTTCTTTAGCCTGAATTGTTTTTCTTACATCCTATTTCATGTCTCTGAAATAATCTTCTTCATCCTAAATGCAGTCTTTGAAAAGAACCTCCTACCGTTTTCTTTAGTTTCCTTAATATCCTGTGTGAGTTTAATATTTTAGAATGTTTTCAGTGAGACTATTTTCTTGGATGGCATTTAGAAAACAAATCATTAATTTTATTCACATGAGGTAATCATATCATGCTATACAGTCATCTTTGTGCAATGGCTTAAGCACACTATCACATGTTAGAATGATATTCAATATTGATCAGCTCTCCTAATTCTAGTGTACGAAGCAAATGGAGAAATTTAGGTCTGGTAATTTATATGAAGGCATAAAATTGCATATGCCTTGTGTTATATAGGATAGATGATCACCAAATCTGTTACTTCCTTTTGGAAATATAAACTGTTCAACTATACTTGGTAGTTTCCTAGCATTCCGGTGGGGCCATGTGAATCATTGTAACCAATGGAGTTTAAGCAGAATATGTGTCATTTCTAAACTGATACAAAAAAAAAAAGAATTGTACCACATCCACATTTTACCCCAGCCCCCTTCCACCCCCCACCCCATTCTCACTCATCCCTCTAGCTGCCTAAGATGTTTAGGCAATGTGGTGAGATGGTAGAGGTGCAATGTGACACAAATTAAAGTGGATTGGACCCATCCTCCACTCTTCCCAGGCCCATGTTGAAATAGACTGCTATTTTCAGCCATTAGCAGACTGTGACTAATACATGTTTTATTATTTATTCAGATACTCCCATGATTATTATCTTTCTGGGCATATAACCAATATTTCTGAAGGATGTTGAATGACTTTCAGTTTTCTCATACTTGTTAAACTATACATGCATTAAAGCCATAAATATTGATTTATTATTAATTCTATGTGAGTTTAATCCCCAAATTCCAGGCAGGAGGAGTACATTTCAACTAAGGAGTTCTTGACTTCTAAATCCTACAGAAAATGTCATTAAGATCTATTTGTGTTCATTAAAGATTTCACCTAGAAACCACTGTTCACATTACATCTTGAATCTTTTAGGAAAGTTTTGTACATCAGACCCAGATCTATTTTTTTAAGTTAATACTTTTTTTAGAGTGATTATAGATACACAAAAAAATTGAGATGAAGGTACGAAGGTTTCCCATATATCCTTTTTCATGAGACATGGATGGATTGTTTATTGACAATATTCTCATCAGGATACTACATGGCCTTCTATTGAAATCACATTGACACAACCACACAAAATTAAGGTACTGTCTTCTTGTTTTACATTTTATGGGTTTGGACAAAGTATAAAAATATATAAATGTCATTATAGTATCATATAGAGTATTTTCATAGCACTAAAAATCCTTTGTTCCCCCCCTTATTCTAAACCATGGAAACCAAGAATACTTTTATAGTTTTGACTTTTTCATAATGTCACATAGTGGAAATTATACAGAATGTGGTTTTTTATTTTGGTGTCTTTCATCTAGTAATATGTCTTTATATTCTTTCCTTGTCATTTCATATCCTAATAGTCCAGTTATTTTCCATATTTAATAATATTCCATCGTCCGGATATACCATTGTTTGTTAATTCATGTACTGAAGGACATCTTGGTGGTTTTCTTATTTTGTCAATTTTATGAACAAAGCAGCTATAAACATACTAGGCAGGCTTTTGTGTGGACATATCTGTTCAGCTTCTTTGGGTAAATACCAAGGAGTGCAATTGCTGGATCATATGGTAAGAGAATGCTTCATTTTTTTTTTTTTAATAAACTGCCAAGCTATCTTCCAAAGTGGCTGTACGATTTTTCATTCCCACCAGCAGTGAATGAAAGTTCCTTTTGCTTAACATCCTCACCAGCAAGTGCCTTGCATAGTCATTGTTCTGGATTTTGGTCATTCTAATAGGTGTGTAGTAGAATTTCATTTTTGTTTTAATTTGTATTTCATTAATGAAATTTGATGCAAAGCATCTTTTTTATATGCTTATTAATTTTCTGTATATCTTCTTTGGTAGGTTGTCTGTTAATCTCTGTCCAGTTTTTATCAGATTGTTTGTTTTCTTATTGTTGAGTTTTAAGAGCTCTTTGCATATTTTGGATAATAGTCTTCACCAGATATATTTATTGCAAATATATTATACTGGTCTTGTCTTGTTTTCAAAAAAATTATCTTTTTGACAATGTTTTTTGAAAGCAGAAAATGTTGATTTTAATAAAGTCCAACTTACCAGTTTTTTTTTTTTTTTTTTTTTTTGGTACCAGGGTTTGAACCTAGTACACTTAACCATAGAGCCACATCCCCAGTCTTTTAATATCTTTTATTAGAGACAGTGTCTTGCTGAGTTGCTTAGGGCCTTGCTAAATTGCAGAGGCTGGCTTTGAACTTGCAATCCTCTGCCTCAGCCTCCTGAGTTGCTGGGATTACAGGCGTGCATCACCACGCCTGGTTTACCAGTTCTTCCTTTCAGGATCCCTTAGTGTCACAATCAACTCAAGATCATTTCATTTTTTCCTCTGTGTTATCTTCCAGCAATTTAATGGCTTTTCATTTTACATTCAGATCTGTGATATGATTTGAGTTTATTCTTGTGAAGTGTGTAAGGTTATCATCTAAACTCATCGTTTTGCACGTAGATGTCCAGTTGTGACCGCAGCATTTGTTGAGAAGATGATCTTTGCTGCACTGTCTTGTTTTTGCTCCTTGGCCAACAACCAGTTGACTATATTCATGGGGGTCTATTTCCAGGCTTCCTGTTGGCCCGTTCTTTTATTTGCAATTATTTTGCCAATAATACACAGTTCTGCTTGCTGTACCTTCATAAGAAGCCTTTAAGTTGGATAGTATCAGCCCACTGACTTTGTTCTCTTTTAATATTCTTCTGATTATATAGGAAGGTATATCACATAGGAAGGCAGAAATATAAACATTTATAACATACTAATGGAAAGGATCTGGGGTATAAAAACAGCTGTAATTTTTAGGGCAAGATGCTAGCTAAGAGAAGGGATAGAATCTGCATAAACTATGGAGAGAGAGAGTTAATTGGTCTTCCAATATCTGAAAGAGATGTCTAGAAACCAATACGGACCTGCCATTTTATATCTTTTAGGAAGGGCTTTTGCTATGGATCAACCCAGGGAACCCCTCTTGTTAGGATTGTCAAAAACCTTCATGTTGCTAAATTCAATGGTCTATCCTCATGCTTGTGATTCCATCCTCTTTATTAGTGTATTTCCTAAGTTTTTCTATGTCATTTAATTGTCCTCCCCATCCTCAATATTAGACATTTATTTCTTACTAAATGTGACCTAGTCATGTTACTTTTCTCCTAAAATTCTGGGCATTATTGCTTATTCTTTTTTTTTAGAGTTGAAGCCTTATAGCAACCTATTTGGTCTTATATTTTCAGGTCCTTGCTTATCTCTTTGGCCTCATTTTCTACTTCTCTACCTCTTACTCTGTCCTGGCTACTTGGCCTCTCCTGCTTCTCCTTGGCTGTGCCAGGTTTTATCCCAGCCCATGTGTTATCTGCTTGTTCTAAGAATAAACTTTCTCCAGTTAAAACCCGTCTCACCTTCAGGTTCAAACTAAAATGTCAACTTCCTGAACTGCTTTATCTAGGCTTTCTCTTTTTCAGCTCTCCCAAGTTGCTTACCTTGCTCGATTTTTTTTCCTTGTTATGTGTACTGTTATGTGTACAGAACTGATTTTCATTTACTTACAGCCACAACCCCTTCCCTACTAGAACAGAAGTCCTATGAGGGAAGACATCTTAGTTCTTTTTTTCCACTGATGAATTCAAGAGCTGAGGCCAATGCTGAGCACATAATACGTGCTCGATATATATTTACTGAGTGAGTGAATGAAGGAGTCTTCCACCTGAGAAAGTCACAATCATTTTCAAAGATAACAGAAATGCTAATTTAAAATTGATACAAATTAGTGATTTTTACTCGTTTATATGAAAAAAAATCATCTAACAGATGATTCATAAAAACGCCAAAACATGCAGACTGACAATAAACATGTAAACAGCCAACATTATTCTTCCAATCTTTATCAGAGGAACTTCCCAACAGCAGAAGGTCCTCTATGCTGGGGCATAAATGGAAGCCAGCACTCCAGCCTAATTAGATTTTATAATGCAAAATATGAACAAATCATGTCTTTGTGACTATTTTAAATGGTTATTAAAATACACTATTCATATTAATATCATAAATCATACTTGGAATGTATTTTTGATTTGCTTTATTAGCACCGTGGTTTCATTAATGTAGCTATTGATTGCTTTTAAATTATTATCTGAAAATTGCTTATCCATGTAGTTCCTAAGCCAATATTTCTTAAAATGTGTTCCAAGAAATTTTAGTGAGCATTTTATAAAAAGGTGGACTCCAAACTCAGGTAAGCTTGGAAGACATGGAGCCAAACAGATTGTTTCACTGCATGTTGCATATGGATTTGAGTTTTCATGAAAAAAAAATTGGTGGATGGTATTTCCTAAATTTATTTGATCTCAGAAACTTCCAATAAAGGTAAATAACAAATACTTTTTTGAAAAAAATTGGTAGAGGAGGCGCAAATAAAAATACAATCCAGTATTAGAGTTGTGGTCATATTTGTGATTGTATCCTGTGGTTCTTTACAAATAATTACTTAGAAATCGCATTTTATAGGAGATCAGACATAGGAATGAAAGATTTGCAGCTGCCTAGATGGAAGACATACATAGGAGGTAGAAATATAAACATTTATAACATTCTAATGGAAAGGAGCTGGGGTATAAAACAGCTATAATTTTTTAGGGCAAGATGCTAAGAGAAGGAATAGAATTTGCATAAACAATGGAGGGAAGTTTAAAAAAATCATAATTAATGCACCTAAGTTTTAATATGTAGCCAGAATACAGATTTGGGGCCAAAGTGGAAAATCCCGAGGAGACCTCAGAGCTTATATTCTATGGCAAGTGAATAGGTTGGGGTCTCGGGCTCTAGTCCTCATTTCCATGTCTTCAAACCACAGGTGTATTAAATTTATCAAAAGTAAGCAAAATGTGCATTTCATACAATATGGTTGTTTTTTTTTCATAAAAAAAGAGCAAATTGCCTCAGGAAATTTGATTGCTGTGACATTTGTTAGTCTTTACCATTGCAATTCAGCGTTCATTTTCAGATTCCATAGGACATCTGATTAGCCACACATGTGTGACATCATTGAAGAAGCATAACGTGTGTGTCATGAGTTGTTGCTTGAAGACAGTAGTAGGGTTTGCCATGTGGGGGAACATGTCAACAAATTCTCAACCAATATTAGCTGCACTTATTGGAGGAAAGAGAAAGCTTTTTACTAACTTGATTTTGTCTCAACATTAAATTACTTTGAGGCTACAAAGTTGTACCATGCTGAGATATCTCTGAGAAAGTAAAAATGATTGTTTACCTTTGAATATGTCATTAAATGGTGTACAAATAATTATATTACATAATTTATATATATATATATATATATATATATATATACATTTATATATTTGATATTTAATTTGTTCAAATGACTTACCCTGATCCTTTGATCAATTTCAAATAGGGTTGATTTATGGAGACAGTGTAGTCAGAAGTGAGCCATACATTTTGAACAAGAGTTGTCTCTGACCATCTCTCATCATCTCATCAGCAGTTAATTTTTATAGTTTGTCAGGATGCTTACTTAGTTTGATGTCTATTGTTGGATGTTTGCCTACAGCTCTTTTAGCCTTCACAGGGGATTTTGCAGCATCTGAACTTAAAAGAAGGGAGTGTTTTTCCAGTCCACTGGTTTCTGCTGTGCTGTAAACAGAAGACTTGTATGTAAGGGAGGAAGTGTAGCCTATAACACGACAGTCCCAGCTTAGCTCATTGCTTCTGCCACCTGCCTTCTGGCTTAACACTGGAAGCAAGAAGCATGCAATTAAGTGTGAGGAAATGAAAATAAATGACACCGTTCATTGCACATTATAAAGTAATGGCAGAAAGAATGCTGCTTGTTGAGATCTAGTGACCCTGTGGACAGTACACCTCTACCTGAAAAAATGTTGGCTCTGAGATAGTGTCCTGGCTTTTTAAAAAATTATGTAATAGCCCTATTCTTGCCATAACTCATGTATATTTACTTCCTAGTTTAAGAAACCAAACCAAAACAAAACAAAAAACATACATTTTAAATATCAAAATAAATGCCTAGGACATTCATTCTTTAATGATTTGTAGGGAGTCAATAATTAAATTGGAGGACATGGGAATATACTCACAGTGACAAATTTCAGCTGCTTTGAATAAGGCCAATTCTATAAAAAGCAATTACTTAAGTAAATACATTCTTCCTTTTTGAATTACCACATAGAAATTATTTTGTAAAACAAGTATTTTAAAACTCAATGAATTATCAAAATTGTTTATTAAAGAGGGTTTCAGTAAGTTCTATGGGTACTATTTCACTCATGCTAAGTGAGGCACAGGCAGATGGATGCTTCATTGCTTTCTATACTTGGGCTATTCTATTCTTTTTTAATGGGGAGTGGGGAGGGCATGACTGAGCCAGCAGAGACTCCTAGAGACCTCCGTTTTTATATTAAGATTTAATCACATTAATAAAGGCATCTTTTAGATGTATATATCATTTCAAGAAAAGAACAGCATTACAAATCATTCTACCGCACAGATTTAGTGCATGCTGCAGAGAAACTGTAGCACAATTTACTTTATGCAATTTTTTTTTTAAAAAATCAATAGAACCAGGGAATTTGTAGGCTCTTTAAGGAACTGAGGAGTGATTTTCATAATGAAGCCCATCATTGATATCTGATCGAACTCAGGTTACAGAGAATGGAGTATGGAGCCCTTTTTATTTAGAAAAAAATGGGCCCCGAATCAGGCTGAGGAATGAAAACCTCTGGCCAGTATTCCAAAGATGCTCTGCCTTGGAAAGCTGCTTCTCTGAAACTGAGAATAATAACGATTAAAGGGTTCAGTAGCAAATTCTTGAAATTGTAAGTATTTGTTATAATTTAATTTGCTGATGTCAACATTGCTAATGTTAATGGTAGGCTAATATGTCAAGTTTCTGTACATTCATCTATTCCAGCTTAAATTAAAAATGTTTTTATTAGTGAATTATAGTTACACATAATAGCTGGGTTTATTTTGACATGTTAAATTTTGGTGTTGAGTTGCTTAGCTTTTAGAAAACAGAAGTCAAGGATCTATGATATGGATGCTATGATGACTTGGTAGACACTAGCTTGAACTTCTTTATCAATAACAAATTTATTTCCTCAGCTTCTGGTGTAGCAACTGGAAGATGTTTTTCAGCAGCAGTTGTCTTCAGGGTTGGCTTCCATGAAGACAATTGCCTCACTGGAGAACATATCTCCTCTAAGGACTGATCAATGTTGGCACAACATTGGTGTCTAACAGCCTAACTCCCTTGCTCTAACTCAGAATTAGAAAGAAAGAATGCATAGAAAATTGGTGATATGGAAGTCTGGGAGAAAGGTATAGAATTAGATGTCTACAAATGGTTAAGAATGTGAAGATGTCTGTGACCCACATGGATGCTCATTAATGGGTGATGTTGGCAAAGAAGAGTTTAATGATGAAGTCCATACTATAACTTGTTCTGGGGATTGCAATCAACCTGTTTCCCCAGCATTTCTGTCATTGCCTGACAGACTCATGAACAAAGTGATCATGGTGGCAGGGATGGAGGTTATGCCTGGGCTCAGAAACCTGGAAATTCTTTCATCAAAGCTGACCTGGTTAGGGCCTCTTCTGAGTACCCAATCAGCAGAGACCAACACTGGGTCCCCAATAGAGCATCATTCTCTGGGGCTATCAGTCAGGAATCTAATGGCAGATTGAATATATTGGACCCATTCCATCATGGATGAGATAGAATTTTGATTTTGTTGGAATACATTCTTAACCTGGACATGGAATTGATTTTCTTCCCCGCAAAGATTGTATAAAAAGCACTGTGAATATATTGGATGTTTTATCCACTGTTTTGATATCACACACGTTATTGTTTTCCATCAAGAAACTTATTCATAGCAAATGAAGCATGACAGTGGGCCCATGTCATGGTTCCCATTGGGCTGACAAGGCCCCTCCCTCCTCATCCTTAACCCTTAGCTTGATAGAAGGTTGGAGTGGTGTTTTGAAGACCCATATATGGCATTGGTGATGTCTTGAGGGGCTGGGTCAGTGTTCTCCAGGAGGTGCATATGTGCCAAGTCAACATCCTGTAAATGGTCTACATCTGCCATGTGCAGGATTCATGGGTCTAGAAGTCACCGTGTAAGAATGGGCATCACTCAGTACGACCTTTGGCATCCACTAGCAAAAGTTTTGCTTTCCCATCCCTGCTACTTGAGGCTGTGCTTGTCTGGGGTCTTAGTTCCAAAGAGCAGAAAGGAGATGCCTCAGTGATTCCATAACAGAGATCCGTATAGTGGAAGTCAATACTGTTACTCAATTCACTATTTGTGATATCTCATGTGTATTTTCTTTCCTGATTGCAGAATTATGTTTTATATCTTTAGTTTTGATCAAATGTTTACTTATATTCAGATGAGGTGTGGGAGGTGTGGAGGTGTGTATGTGTTTGTGTGTGTGTGTGTGTGTGTGTGTGTGTGATATTTAGTATGTTCCTTTGTATTCAATTTAAAAGTATATAGCATTATTTCTCTAAATCATAGCAGGAGAAACATGGAAGAAAAAGCTCAGTCATTGAGCAGCTGTGTTAAAACGCCAGTTCCTTGGTTTACTAATTTGTCTAAGCATTAGGTTTCTCATCTGTCAAACAGGCATGATGATACCTACTCTTTCCACCTGTGTTGCGAGGGTAAGAGAATTCAATAATGCAAAGCATGTCGTAGACTCAGCACAATGCCTGGTTTAGTCATCAGGAGGGACAGGTCCTACATTATACTTGTTGTCTTGGAATAATTGCTCATAATTAGATTAATTAGTACTTGTAATATATTAGTGATTATTCTAATCATTAATTGCATACCCTTTCAGTGTCAGAAGTTTGGATGACAAATTATATGTTCATTCTAATAACCATCATCAAATGTTAGTTTGCACTCCCCACTTTCTTGCTGCAGGTGGTCGAGAAGACTGTTATGAATTTAGAATTTAGAAAGCATGCCACCTCTATCTGGTGAACATAGGTTTTAGCTGGTAAGTGCAATTCTTAGTTTTACGGTGAATAAAATAGAGTATAGGTGATGCAATTGGTTCAGGGAAGAAAGTGAAAATTGATTATGTTATTGCAGGTGTCGACTTTATTCAAGGGGATGTGCTACAAAAGGTGAAAGTTTGTGGCTCCCCAAATTCACATGTTGAAGGACTAATCACTAATGGAATGGTATTTGGAGACAGAGCCTGTGGGAGATGATTAAGTTTAGATGAGGTCACGAGGTAGGTTTTTTTTTTTTTTTTGAGAGAGAGAGAATTTTAATATTTATTTTTAGTTTTCGGTGGACACAACATCTTTGTTGGTATGTGGTGCTGAGGATCGAACCCGGGCTGCACGCATACCAGGCGAGCGTGCTACTGCTTGAGCCACATCCCCAGCCCTAGGTAGGTGTTTTCATGATAGAATTGGTGGCTGAGAAATAAGTGTCTGTTTTTTTAGAGCACCTCTTTTACAGAATTTTATTACAGCAGCCCAAATTAAGACAGGATAATAAAATAGATGCCTTGATTCTCCAAAAAGAGTTCTTGAAGAAATCTTCAGGTAAGTCAAATATAGTCCATCATTTAAACCATAGAATGGGAAAAGTTGAAAAATATTCAGAATTACTGTGTTCTTGTATTTTAAAACCTTTTTTCCCCCCTGGAAGACCTTTTGTCATATACTTAGTAGGTAGGGTCTCCAATGGCTTGCTCCTGGTGCTCATCATAGGTGGAGAATTAACTCCTGGCCCTAGTCACAGCCTCTGAGGACACATTTCTTGTCCTTTCTTTGCAAGACAATTTGGAGAAGGATGATCTGTCAGGGTATTTATAGAGGCTATTAGCATGATGAGTGAATTCTACAGATAACTGATGGCTCTTTAAAAATATGGCCTTAAGAAGAGAAAGAGAGAAACTTGTAGGGAGTCTTTCTGAATAGCAGATTGCTATATTTGGGTGGTCTAAGGATTATGACAAATGTCAAGGACTGCATAAGGCAGGAAAGCAGCTCATTATAACTGAGCACACAGAATTCGACATTCAAGGTTGAGTGGCTGATTTAGTTGCAAACACTAATTTTCAGATTATACAATTTGGAAATTTTAATTAGCCATGAATCCTTCTAGGGATAACATTCCCATTCCTCTTCGTGATACTGTAAAAATAAATCAGATTTTTTACTTTAGCAACCTAAGAACTCAAAATAAGGTTTCATTGTGATATTGATTGTTCCCTCCTCAAACGTTAATTTTGAAAATTCATGTTTCAGAAGAATTAATGGCCTGATCCTGTGGTCATTCTGCATTTCTAAATCTCATTAAAGTTAATGAATTCTGAAAATTAAAATAATAAAGAGGGCCTTTTCAGTTTGACTGAAAATTTACTGTTTAAGAAAATAAGATTCAGTAAAATGAATCTATTGGTGATATACAATTATTTTTTAAAATTTATTGCTTCTTTTGAGTTATACATGACAGCAAAATCCATTTTGATATGAGTATACAAGCATTGACATACAGTTTTTTTTTAAGCTGGATTCATACACACAATTTTTATTGTTGGAATCATGACATGGAAGGCATGAGAGACAAGAATCCAAAAAATATAACCTGGTTTACCTATTTAGACCCAATATTTGTCATAGTTAGAAGGTGTGATAATTCAGTGAATTAACAAAACAATTACAATTCTTTGCAATGGATACAGTCCACAGAAGGATGCATTCTTAGAGCTGATGCTAAGGGGGATTTTGAATATATATAATTAGAGCATTGCAAGGGACACAGATGATGTAGTTCTATGTAATAACTGCAATCTTTCAGATGGGCTATAACAATTCTTGCTCTGTAAGATTTTGCATAACTTTCCTCTATTGAGTGTGTGATGTCAAATCACTTTCTATCCTACTATGTGTATATGCCTTGTCAAATCCATGTTTAGAGAGTTTCTGTGGCATAGTATATTTTCCTTTAAATTTTTACAATTCAAACATTTTTATAACTTTCTGGCATTTTCAAACTTCAAAAAATACACAGCCTTTTTTTTTATTACTAACCTTTTTTTTTCCTGCAGGCTATTCTCAACATACATCATCTAAAACAGGAAATATGCTTATCCAACCTCATTTGTCAGCACCCACATTTGCACCCATATTTTGTGTACAGAGAAATTGTGCCTTGTCCAAGGTCACTATCATTCATGAGTATATATTCTCCAGCCTCCTTCCAGCAGCAGAGCTCTGTGATTTTGTTATGCCTTTGGTGACCTGACCTTTAGTTTAGACATACATTGTGAATCTCGAAATTGCAATAATTTTTTTTAAACCACACATACTTTCCTATGTACATATATGAATATATCACATTGAATATTTCCATTATCCACATGACATTGATTTTGAAAAAAAGAACTAGAAGTAAATAGAAGATAAATAGAGTACAGGGAAGGGAATGGGGATGGGAAGGGGAAATACTGGGGACTGAATTAGAACATTACATTCCATGCTTTTATAATTATGCCATAGTATATTCTATTGTCACGTATAACGAAAAAGAACCACTAAACAACACACTCTAAAATAGGAATGCTAGAATTATAAGGCAGGATAGTTTGACAAAAGATCATTTCTTTCCTAAAATATTCTCAATTTTCTTTCCAAAAATTATTATCATAAAGAAAAAACTAATAATTGGTAACACTATAAACATAATCAAATCAAACAAATTTTTAGAGTGCCTGCAAGCAAAAAAAAAACACAAATTTTTATGCCTAATGCCCATGACGATCTAATATTAGAATAAACAAATTTAAAAATCTAATTGAGCACAATTCCAGAAAAGCAATTAAAACTGATAAGACAATTCAGCTGCAAATGCTTACTAAAAATCAAATCCAAACAAACAAAATTCAACAAAAAATTAAACTGTGAGATAGTGGTTAAGGCAAGTACTTAGGATTGATAGAAACAGAAAAATATCGTAAAAGTCCATACTTTCAGATGTTCCTTCTCAAGTATTTCATTAAAGATTCCTGCAGCCAGAGAAATATAATTTGATATTTATATCTTTCAGTTCATATCCCTATCCTGAGATTCCAACTGAATGAGATCTGTTGTGTATCATGAAGCTTTAATGTTTCTCCAAAGAGCCTTCTTTATTCAGCATCTTAGTTAAGTCTCAGGGAAACCTTCCAAGTCTCTGATGACTCACTGGCATATACAATCTTTCTCACCTAGAATTCTTAATTTGGAGAAGAGAGTTAGGATCAAACTGCATTGTGCTGGGTACTAAGATCAAAGCACTGGACTCCCTGTGTATAAGCTGTCTGCTTTGTTGAGTCATAGCCTGTGCTCTTTTTATAAAGGGTGAATTTTACAATACTCTTGACTGTTCAAAAATATACAGTCCAGGACATTATACTGTACATTAAAAAAAAGAAAAGAAAAGAAAAAAAAAACCAGCCTCCGTGAGATTTTCTCTACCGATACACTTTGAAGGAAATAATATGTTTTGATCAAAGTATATGTTATCTGTCTCAAAAAATAACAACTCTGCAAATACCATGGTACTGATAAAAGCATTTTTAAGGTATGAAGTTAGATTCACAGTATATCTACAGAATTCAGTCTACCAGGTATTCATCACATATTTAGGTGTACAAGTGTTCCAAAGAATGAAAATAAGATACAATCCCTGTCCTCAGGGAGCTCACATTTTGGTAAGAACTAGCTGAACAAAAAAATACCAATGATACAACGGATTGGTTAGAACAGATGGGTAGTGGGCTGACAACCATGAATATACCCAGCCTCTCCCTGTCCCTGCCTGTGAAGGAGGGTTCTATATCTGTCTACTTTAGTGCCTTTCTTTCTCTCCTCTCTAAGTAGTGGAATACCTGTCAGGTGAGCTTTTATGCTTCTGAGATGAAATATTGTGAGAAGAATAAAAAGGGAGGATAATAAAATGAATGCAGGGAGGACAACCAATGGAGTAATTTGGGACAAGAGAATTTCGAGTCAGTTAGGGTGCCTCATAAGAGGGCAACCTATTAGGGACAGGGAGAAAGAAGATTTGTGTGAGTGTTTTGGGGAACTCTGAGTCTCCTTGAGGTGTTTCCAAAAACAAAAATGTTACTTTGGCTTGAAGGACTGCTTGTATGCTTTCCATTGCTCTACTGCATTGGAACTAAATCATACAGGTCACGGGTAATCCTTTATAGAACTTACTGAAGGACACAAAAGAAGTGTCACAGAGTAAAACTGAAGCAAAAAGTAAGCTGCATATTCCACAGTACTTGAGGGACTAGGAACTTTATAGATGCAAGAATGCATCACCGGAGCCCTGGGGAATGGGTAGAAGCCAACCATAGAGTGTGAGGGGCAGATGGCAGGTAAAGGAGAGGAGAGTGAGCACAAGGTGGAGGAAAAGGTGAAATGCCTGGAGACAGGGGGGAAATCATAAAAGGAAAGAATTACTGTCAAGATGGACTTGGGGCTTTTCAGTTTTATATATATATATATATATATATATATATATATACATACATGTAAAGTTTTGTCACTATATAAAATCACTGCAAATGACACAGGCACATACATTTGGGCTCTTATTTCTGTAAAACAGATTTATAAAAGTGGGTCAAAGAGCCTGTGTGTAGCTTTTTTTTTTTAATTAGAGCATTATAATTATACATAGTATATGGATTCCTTTTGACCAAATTGTACATATAAGGCATTTGATTTCAATCCCAATTCCCACCTCTTTTCCTTCCTTCCTCCCTCCCACTCTTCTCTCTCTACGAATATTCCTTTCACTCCTTTATTTATTTATTTTTTTGTTGGTACTTCCTACATATACATAAAGGAGATGTTCTCCTTGGTAAACTTATGTATGTATATTAGATTCATTCTCCATTTCTTTTCCTTTTCCTCCCCTTCTCCCTCCCTCCCTTTTATTCTCCTTCTTCTACTCCACTGATCTTTCCTATATTTTCATGATACACAATCCCCTCCCCTACTGCCGCCTTTGCCTTATTTTGCTCTAGCTTCCACTAGGAGAGAAAACATTCAACCCTTGACTTTCTGAGTCTAGCTTATTTCACTTAGCACTATTTTCTCCATTTCTATTAATTTACCAGCAGGCACCATTATTTCATCCTTCTTTATGCCTGAGTAAAACTCCATTGTGTATGGATACCACATTTTCTCAACCCATTCATCTCTTGATGGGCATCTGGGTTGATTTAATAATTTGGTTATTATGCTGCTTGTAAACACTGAAGTGGCCGTATCATCATAGTAATGCTGATTTTAGTTCTTTTGGACAAATACCAAAGAGTGGAATAGCTGGGTCATATGGTGGTTCCATTCCTAGTTTTTTGAGGAATCTCCATAGTGTTTTCCAAAGTGGTTGTACTAATTTGCTGTCCCACTAAACAACCTTTCCCCTCACATCCTCACCATCATTTATTATTCATATTCTTGGTAATTGCCATTTCTACTGAAGTGAGATGAAATCTTACTTCAGTTTGATTTGCAGTTTTGATTTGCATTTCCCTGATTGCTAGAGATGCTGAAAATATTTTATATATTTGTTGGTCATTTATGTTTCTTCACTTGGAAAACTTCTGTTTAGTTTTTTTCCCTTTATTGATTGGGTTTTTTTTAAATTTTTTGGCTTTGAGGTTTTTGAATTCTTGATATATTCTAGATATTAGTACCCTGTCAAAGGAGCCAAAGATTTTCTCTCATTCCTTAGGCTCACTCTTCACTCTCTTAATCATTTCCTTTGCTGTGCAGAAGCATTTTATTTTGATGGCATTCCACTTATTGCATAGCAAAGGAAATGATTAAGATATTAACATATCTTAATGATTAATATATTAACATATATTTTTGGCTCCTTTGTCAATATCAGATGGCTGTATTAATGTGGGTTTATTTCTGTTTTTTCTATTCTATTCCACTGGTTAGTCTTCATGTCTATTTTGATGCAGTCCCATGGGTTTTTTATTGTTGTTGTTGTTGTTTTACTGTAGCTCTGTAGTATAATTTGAGATCAGGTATTGTGATACCTCCTGCATCACATTCTTAAACAGAATTGCTTTGGCTATTCTGGTTCTCTTATTCTTTAAAATGAATTTAAATACTGTATTTTTTTCAAATTCTGTAAATATTGTCATTGGTCTTCTGATGGGATTTGCATTGAATTTTTATATTGATTTAGGTAGCATGTTCATTTTGACAATATTAATTCTGCCTACCCAAGAACATGGGAGGTCTTTCCATCTTCTGAGGTCTTATTCAATTTCTTTCTTCAGTGTTCTATAGTTTTTATTGTAGCCATCTTTAATTTCCTTAGATTACTTTCTAGGTTTTTTTCTTTTTTGATACTGTGAAGAAGTTAGTTTTCTAATTTCTTTCTCAGCTGAATTGCTATTATGAGGGTTGATCTTGTGTCCTGCTACTTTGCTAAATTTATTTATCAGCTTTAGGAGTCTTCTGGTGGAATTTTTGAGTCTTATAGATATAATATCATGTCATCTTCAAACAGTCATACTTTGATTTCTTATTTTCTTATTTGTATCCATTTGATTTTCTTCTCTTGTCTAATTGCTCCTGCTAGAATTTAAAGAAGTATATTGAAAAGAAGTGTTGAGATTGGACATCTCTGTCTTGTTCTTGATTTTAGAGGAAAAACTTTTAGTTTTGAGTTTTTCTCCAGTATTATGTTGGTTTGGAGTTTGTTGTATATAGACTTTATAATATTGAGATAAGTTCTTTCTATACCTAGTTTCTTCCATGTTTTAACATGAATGGTTGTTATATTTTATCAAAGGCCTTCTCTGTATCTATTGAGATGATCATATGATTCTTGTTCTTGATTCTATTTATGTTATGAGTTACATTTATTGATTTACATATATTGAACTAATCTTGCATCCCTGGGATGAAGCCCACTTGTTCATGGTGTGTTATCTTCTTAGTAAGTTTTTTAATATAGTTCACTAATATTTAATTAAGGATTTTTGCATCTATGTTCATCAAGGAGATTGTTCTATAGTTTTCTTTCCCAGAGGTGTCTTTGCCTAGTTTTAGAATCAAGGTTATTCTGACTTCATAAAAGGTATTTAGAGTGTTCCTTCCCTTTCAAGTTCATGGAATAATATGAGAAAGAGTGGTTTTAGTTTTTTAAAGATCTTGTAGAACTCAGCTGAGAATTCATTTGGTCATGGGCTTTTCTATGTTGGCAGACTTTTAATTGCTGTTTCAATTTCATTATTTGATGTTGATCTGTTCCCGAAGTCTGGCTGCAGCAAAATAATGGGTGGGGGGGGGTGATGAGCAACTTGTGTAGATTGATACAGCAGGAGTGGGAGCCGTTTATTGTAGGACAGGAGGGGTATATATACATTCCACACAGCTTATCTAATTAACATAAACTTGATACAGCAGTCAACCAATAAGGAATCTCCATACTTAATGGCTTGCTGGCATTACTTCACAAAGCACTCCCTCTGGCATTTTGCCAGGCGCCATCTTGACTTGTTTATAGACCCTAACCATCTGTTTAGTTTTTCTATAACTTTCTGGTTCAATTTTTGGACAGGTCAAAGTTTTCAATGTTTTCTAGATTTTTGCCATTTATTGGAGTCTAAATTTTCGAAATAGTTTCTAATGATCATATGAATTTCAGAGTATCTGTGGTAATATCTCCTTTTTCATCTCTAAATTTGTTGATTTGGATCTTCTTTTACTTTTTGCCAGTTTGGCTAGGGGTTTATCAATCTTATTTATCTTTTAAAAAAGCTAACTCTCTGTTTCATTGTTACTGTGTTATTGTTGTTTTTTATTCTTAATTTCATCTTTGATTTTATTATTTCCCATCTTCAACTGATTTTGGGTGAGTTTGTTCTTCCTTTTGTAAGGCTTTGAGGTAGAAAATAAACTTATTTATTTAGGACCCCCTCTTTATTTTTTTGGTGTAGGTACTCAATGCAATAAAATCTCCTCTTTATACTGCTTTTATACTATCCCAGATATTTAGATATGTTGTATGTCTGTTCTTATTCATTTCTTAGAATTTCTTGAATTCTTCTCTGACCCAGTCTTCATTTAAAAGAATATTGGTCAATCTCAATGTGTTTATATGGTTTCTATTATATTTCTTGCTATTGATTTCTAGTGTCAATAGAGTGTATTGAATTACATCAATTTCTTTCTGTATTTGCTAAGATTTATATTGTGTCTAGAATATGGTCTATTTTGGAAAAGGTTCAATGAACTGCTTTGAGGTGAAATATTCTGAAGATGTCTATTAGATACATTTGATTTATAGTATTATTTAGGTCGAATTTATCTTTATCGATTTTCTGCTTTGATGGCCTGTCTTTTGTAATAAGGGTGTGTTGAAGTTACCCAGTATTATTTATTGGGGTCATTCTAGGATTTAATGTCAAGGAGTATTTTTTTGATGCAACTGGGTGTGCTGATATTTAAGGCATATACATGTATTATCATTTTATCTTCTTGTTGGATTGTTTTCTTTACTGGGATGTAATGACCTTGTTTTTCTCTTTTGATTAAATCAACTTTGTCACATATAAGAAAGCTCCTCCTGCTCGTTTATGACTCCATTGTGTGGAGCATTTTTTCATACTTTTACCTTCAGTCTGTGAATGTCTTTGCCCATGAGATGCATTTCTTGCAGACAGCATATGGTTGGTCTTTTTAAAAATTATTGTTATTCATTTTCTTAATCTATGTTTTTTAATTGGGGAATTAAGACCACTTATATTCAGTGTTATTATGGATATGTGTTTGTGGTTCACTGCCATTTTGAGCCATTTTGATTTTTGTTTATGCTTAGTTCTATTTTGATCCTCATTTAGATGATTAGTCTATTGATTTCCATCTACTTAGGGGATTGGGATTTGTTTTTGAGTTCCTCTGTGTGCAATTTATCTTTAAGTATTCTTTGTAGTGCTGGCTTGGTTGTCATGAATTCTTTTAATTTTTCCTTGTCATGAAAAGTTTTTGTATCCTCTTCAAATATAAAGAAGAGCTTTGCTTAGTATAGCAATCTTGGCTGCAAATGTTTTCTTTTAGAGTTTAGAGTATCTCATTTCAGGCCCTACTTGATTTAGCATCTGAATTGAGAAATCAGAAGTGAGCCTTATTGGTTTGTCTATAAATGTGACCTGATGTTTCTCTTTTACATAAATAGTTTTTTCCTTATATTCTATGTTGTGCATTTTGATTACGATGTGTCTTGGAGAAATTTTCTTCTGATCAGGACTGTATGGGGTCCTGTATGCCTACTATATGTGGATATATATCTCCTTTCTGATATGAGGGAAAATTTTCTGTGACTGTTTCATTGAAAATGTTCTCAATGCCTTTAGCTTGTATAACCATGTTCTCTTCTAGCCCAATTATTCTCAGACTTGGTCTCTTGATGTTGTCCTAGAGTTCATGTATATTCTGGTCATGTTCTATTATTTTTTTCTCCTTTTATTATAATCTGTGTATTCAAATATATATATACTGACTTCAAGGCCTCAGGTTCTCTCTTCAAGTGCTGAAGTTCTATTTTCTACAAAACCTATTCTGTTGGTGATGCTTTTAAATGATTTATTAATTTGACTCATTTTGTCTCTCATTTAGAGGTGTTCTTATTGGTTTATTTTCAATATTTCTATTTCTTTATGGAACTGGTCTTTCATCTTTTATTGTTTTAGTCATTTATAAATTTTTGCTGCTGTGACTAAAAGACGAGGCGAGAACAATTTTTGAGGAGACAAAGTTTATTTTGGGGCTCACAGTTTCAGAGTTCTTGCTCAATAGACAGTTGGCTCCTTGGGTCTCAAAGTGAGGCAGAATATCATGGCAGGAGAGTGTGGTGGAGGAAAACAACTGACATGATGATCAGAAGGAGGGAGGGATGAATGGAGGAAGGGAGGGAGGGAGAGGGAGAGAGAGAAAGAGAAAGTGACTCCATGACTCCACTTTGCAAATAAAAAATATAATCCCCAAAGGCATAACCACACCCTATCTGCCTTCAGTTACATTCAATTAATCTCTATTAGGTGATTAATTCAATGATTGCATTAATTACAGATTGTGAATTTGGGGCTGAGATTTGTTTGCCTATTATCTCATGGATTTGCACATCAATTGAGGTGAATTCCCCTTTCTCTTTTATACATGTGTCCTTTTGCGTGTAGTTATTTTTTATTCTAGAATTTCTTTCTGTCTTGGGTATGAATAGATATTGAGGGGTGGGACCCGAAGTTCTCCTCTGGGTTTTCTTCCTTAGGGCCTGGTTTTGGGTTTGAAGTTTGTGTCTCCCTAGGTCTTTGAATTGAAGTAATGTTTAAGTTCAAGTGTGGCTAGATTGTATGTAGATGGGTAAGATTCACTATTGTTTAGCTGAGTTGTATTTCTTGCCAGAAGGATCCTTTGTGGTCTTGAAGTGTCCCAATCACTTTCAACTCCTCTTAGAGGGAGGAGGAGCCAGGAATAGAACAAATATCAGCCACAGATGTGTAGTTTTGAGATAAATGTCCACTGTCTACTTTGATCTCTGTAACACCAATTGCTATTTATGAAGGCATGGCGGGGTCAGGATTTGATATCAGTGCCAGCAATACAAAACTGGACTAGATCAGTCATTCAAAATAAGTGTGTCATCCACTGTATTAATAATCACAACAGCACGAAAGGGTATGAATTACATAAACCATATACATATTTATTGGGATTATAGTTTCTAGAGCTCAGAGAAGATAAAGTGGTAAAATAAGAGAAAGTTTGAAATATTTTAAAAAATAATCAAACTATAGACAGGTGGTAGTTGGCAGATGTTGCTGTAAAGAAGGACTAAAAGATTGACAAGGTAATAATGAAAGAGAGGACATGGGAACAGAAAAAATCTGGCTTTTAATGGGGAAGAGCAGGATGAAGGGAGATAAGAGGGATGAGAACAAACCCTCTTATCTGGTTTGTATTGACAAACCAGCTCCTATAAGATCTAAGCATCTCCATCCCACATATAATTGAACCCTACCTCAGACAAAAGAAGGATAAATAATAAACTGGTACAGGAGGAAGCAATAAATGTGAAACTAAAATTATATGATTATACACATATTTTTCACATCTATTTACATAGTACATACCCTCTGACCACATGCACCCATACATGAACACAAAATCATACATAATAGAAAAAAGTAAAAAGTAACACAATAAATAAAAAAAGTTGAAAAAAAATTTAAAAATAGTTAAATTTTAAAAAATAATAAAAGATTGATTAAAATAGGAATATGAAGGAAAGAAAAGAAAAAAGAAATGATGAGAAAAAATAAGAAATTGAAATAAAATAAGTGAAAAATCTGGCTGAGAAATAAAGGGCTTATTTCCACTGAGGCTGCCAAAACTGTTGGCAGGGATGGATTTTCAATCTTGGTATTTGTTTTTTTTGTTGTTGTTGTTGTTCTGTAACCTTTAGGTTGAGGATTGGATGTTGTTAACCCCAGTGCCTATGTGTTCCTCTCTTAGTCCCCAGCCTTTGTGGCTAGGAGGCAAATCTGGTTGTAGTAGACCTGAGCTTTCAGTCTCTCAGTATACAGTGGCTCAGCACAGTTTGCATATTGACAAATTGTGTGTTTCTGTGGCAGAGGTGTTCAGAGTTCTCAACTGGAGACTCTAGTAATTGGAGTTGAGTCTTGATGAAACTTTGGAACTCTGTGAGTGAGCGTTCAAGAATGATTCTATGCCTTCCATGGAGAAGGGATGCCCATGACTGCAGGATATGTGGAACTCTAGCGTCTCTGATAACATTCACTTTTAGGATATTGGGGCAAAATCTTCACAAGTTTCACCCTCATGACTATGAATATGAAATACTGGGAATCTGTCCTCGAGTACAGATACTCTGTCCACTGTAAGGTCACAAGCAATGGGAGCTTTCTCCCTTGGGATCCAGATCTGAATTGCTCAGGCAAATTTTTTTTGTGTGTCTATTTCAGTCTTTGTTTTCAGGTGCCTTCTGGTAACTTTTTGGGTCAGCTGCAGGGGTTTTCTCTATGATCTTCTGTCTCAGGAGGCAGGAAGGAGCTTGGGCAGGGGAAGGGGGACTGCTTTGTAGGAGGTGGGAGCATGGTGGAGGACTTGCGAGCACACTCTCTGGGCTGCAAAACTGCAGAAGGTGGCCACTCTCTCCAGTACCAGTAGCTGGAGTGCTAGAGGTTTTTGGCAGAAAGAATGCAGCAGGTGGTCACTTTCTCTGCTAGGGCGAGTGTGTGTTTTCCCTGGCAGTGGGGAGCGCCATCTTGGTGGCTTTCCCTGGGAGCCTGGCAGACTTATTCCATGCCCAGAACACATTCTCTCTCATTTGAGTTATTTCTGGATTTGTTTTTACTGGTTTGCTTACCCTACCTAATCTATCTAGTAAAATCAGCCTTCCTCTCCAATCCATAGGTTACTCCATGTCAAATTTTCTTTATTCTTAAATTTCTTTATCTGCTGGTCACACCATCTTTGTTGGCTGCACTGCCCTCCCCTTTCCTACCCTGTTGGCAGCCACCCTGGCACCAACCCTGGTGCTTCTTTAATGTATTATTTCTTATGTTCCTGTTTCTGACTTCTGTGACTCTATAAGTTTTTTTTTTCCCCTAGTATTAAGTTTTGGTGAGTTCCCCTATTCACCCACCTCTCAGAGAAGCCATCTTCCTGTTTTATAAGTCTGATCTGGAGGGGCTTCTGGGGCATCCATCCTTCCTCTAATCTACCCTCTTCCTATGGGTGCAGTTTATTTTAATGAATATTTCTAGAAAGCATCCTCAAAAGTTCGAAGCAATTCACACCCTGACCATCAGAATCTTGGGGAGGATTCCTACTGGTTTGGTGGTTTGGTGACACATTGGGAGACCATCACTGTGACAGATTGACAGATGGTGTATGGGAGACCCTTACCCACCAGGCTAGGATTCGCCTTATCATCCTAGTTCATTGTGTATCTTCAGTTCAAAGAAAGTTCCAGGCACATGGTATGTATGTTTCATACATATTACTGAATGAATGAATGAGAATGAATAAAGAATATGGGTGGCAAAACCAAAAGTTGCACTAGGTACAGAGCTATTGGGGAAAAAATGTAAAATGTATACAAGAACATTCATGGAACTTTTTGAGCAATTGGATAAAGAAGGTAAAAGAAAGAGAAGAATAGAGGAAAATTTTGAACAACTTACTTATGAATTTATTCAACTTTTAAGATTTTTTGTGTATCACCTAGATACACAAAAGCACATCCATATGTGTACATCAACAGGTTTACACAAATGGAAAGCAGCCACATTTTAAAGAATCATATCAGGTATAGATTACATCCAAAGAACTGAGTTCTAACAGAGCCTAGTTATGTAAATGGAATCAATTATATAAATGCAATCTCTTTTACGGAGCAGTTGTATTCATTGGTTCTTATTGTCAAATACCACTGATTCTTACTGCTGAATTATTTTCCATATACTATGAATGTATCACAATGTATTTATCATTCTATTTCTTCTGGCCATTTGGTTAATTTCAGATAGTACTGATAGCAGCAATCTACCATATCTGCTATGAATTTCTAGCACTTTTCTCGTGGTGAACAAATGCTTGCATTCCTACTGGGGATTGTATCATCTTTAAAAAAAAGAAAGATGATAAAACACCATGTTCCTGAATCCTCCTTTTCATTCCCCCCAAACATAGATAAGTAAAAAAAGAACAACAAAAGTGAGTCTGGTTGGAATGTCCAAATACTTATTATCTTGAAGGACACTGGCTCTCTTATGTATGTCAGCAACTAGAGCAAGGTACTTTTTTTGTAGATAGATACTTTCTTGCAGGCCCACCAGGACAGCTGCTCCTTGGGATGCTGGTCATACAAACTGGTGCTAAATTGATGCTGCTTCTCTATCATAGCCTATAAAGTACCCCTCCCCATAATAACAGGCAACAGATGACAGTACCCTGGAGAGTGAAGTGCTCCTCTAGGCAGTGCTCCAGGGCAAACCATGGAGAAAGATAGGAGGTGTGACTTTCTGGTGAGGCATTGAAGGCATTGCATGAATTGCCTGTTCTGTTACCACTGGGCTTTCCCAGGAAGCCTTTCTCAGGTCGATATCTCATCCCCAGGTGTCTTCCTCAGTCTCTTGGCAACTGATCCCACTGTTCCAGTACAACTGGGCAAAGGACTGTACAATATAAACATAGGAATGGAATTGCTGGATCATAGGATTTTCATGTATTTAGTGTGAATGAATACTGACAAAGACCAAGCTAACTGCATGGACTCATTTTTTTTACTAAGAATAAGAGAATTAATTCCTGCTGGCTCCACATTCCCACCAGAATTTGGTATCATCCTTCTTTTTCATCTGGCTGTTCTTTCAGGTGCATAGTGATATTTTAATTTATGTTTTACATTTGAGTATTTCCCTGAGCTAATGATGTTCACATGTTTATTTGCCCTTTGAATACCTTCTGTTTCAAGTGGCTATTGGAACTTTTATCCATTTCTCTATTAAGTTAAATGTCTTTTTCTTATTGATTTCTGCAATTAAAAATACATTCTAGATATGAATTCTGTTGCCATATTGTAAATATTTTATCTCATTTTATCAATTGCTTTTTCAGTCTCAATAAAAATCCTTGATTTTAATACAGTGTAGTATAATTTAGTGAAAATCTGTGTTTAAATATATATATATATATATATATATATGAAATGAAATATATATATATATAATTTTAATAGATGAAATATATATAATTTTAATCATTTATAAATGTATAGTCCCCTGGTGTTTAGTACACTCACACTGTAGTGAAACAGATCTCCAGAACTTTTTATCTGAAACTCTGCACTGATTCAGCATCAACCTCCTACACCTTCCACCTTCCACCTCCTGAGAGCCACATTCTATTTTGTATGAATTCGACCACTTCAAATACTTCATATAACTGGAATCAGACAGTATTTGTGTTTCTTTGTGGTTGACTTATTTAATTTATCCCAACATCTTCAAGATTCATCCATGTTGTAACATGTGGCATTGTTTTCTTCCTTTTTAAGGCCAGATCATATTCCACTGCACATTGAGATCACAGCTCGTTTACCCATTCATCCACTGATGGATGCTTGAATTGCTTCTGCTTGTTGGCTATTATGAATAATAGTGCAATGATCACAGGTTTGCTAATACCTCTTCAAGAGTCTGCTGAAATTCTTTTGGAAATATACCCAGAAGTTGGTTTCTGGGTCTCATGATATTTCCATTTTTAACTTTTTGAGAAACCTCCATACTATTTCCAAAAGAATTGTTGTATTTTACAGTTCTACCAACTGTGCATCAAAGTTCCAATTTCTTCACACACTTGCCAATGCTTGTAATTTTCTGTTTTATTTTTTAATAGTAATAATACAAATGGGTATAAACCATATCTCATTGTGGGTTTCATTTGCCTTTCTCTGAGGATTATTGATGTTAGCCTTTTAATGTCTTTTAAAAGACATTGTTGACTACTCAAGGATTACAAAGATGTTCTATTAGGGTTTCTTCTGAAAAACTTAATTTTGTTTTATTTTGTTATTGTTAACATTTAATATTTAGATCTTTAATTAATTTGGAATTGACTTTTGTTATGGTGTTAGGTAGGGGTCAGAGTATCTATAGCTTTATATTTATCTGTATATTACCTATGTAACACTGAAGTTTCATTATGCTACGTATCCATCTGTATTTTCCTTGTTTTTATATATAACGAATTCACATAGGAACTTGTTCCTCTGCAGTGCAGACACCCTAGTCACAAATTAGGTGACTGTTTAAATGTGGGTCTGCTTCTGCACTCTGTTGACCTCTGTTGTGCAGTTTGTCTGCTCTTGAGCTTGTTACTGTCTTAGTAGATTTATAACATTCATAATCTCTGAATTTATAAAATTTATAGTGTTCTATATATTTTATAGTATAATCTACCAATTTTATTAATCTCCTCCAAAATTGGCCTTGGATATTTTTGATGCTTAGTATTTCCAAATGACTTTTGATCATTTTGTATTCTAATCTCTGAAAAGGATATATTTATGAAGTTTTTAAAGATCTCTAATAGCTTTCTTTTCTTATTGTTGGTTGTTCAAAACATTACATAGTTCTTGATATATCATATTTCACAATTTGATTCAAGTGGGTTATGAACTCCCATTTTACCCCATATACAGCTTGCAGAATCACATCAGTTACACTTCCATTGATTTACATATTGATATACTCATGTCTGTTGTATTCTGCTGCCTTTCCTATCCTCTACTATCCCCCCACCCCTCCCCTCTTCTCTCTCTACCCCCTCTACTGTAATTCATTCCTCCCCCTTATATTACTTTTCCCTTTCCCCTCACTTCCTCTTGTATGTAATTTTGTATAACCCTGAGGGTCTCCTTCCATTTCCATGCAATTTCCCTTCTCTTTCCCTTTCCCTCCCACCTCTCCTCCTTGTTTAATGTTGGTCTTCTTCTCATGCTCTTCTTCCCTAGTCTGTTCTTAGTTACTCTCCTTATATCAAAGAAGACATTTGGCATTTGCTTTTTAGGGCTTGGCTAGCTTCGCTTAGCATAATCTGCTCTAATGCCATCCATTTCCCACCAAATTTTATGATTTTGTCATTTTTTTAATGCAGAGTAATACTCCATTGTGTATAAATGCCACATTTTTTTTTATCCATTCGTCTATTGAAGGGCATCTAGGTTGGTTCCACAGTCTTGCTATTGTGAATTGTGCTGCTATGAACATCGATGTAGCAGTGTCCCTGTAGCATGCTCTTTTTAGGTCTTTAGGGAATAGACCGAGAAGGGGAATAGCTGGGTCAAATGGTGGTTCCATTCCCAGCTTTCCAAGAAATCTCCATACTGCTTTCCAAATTGGCTGCACCAATTTGCAGTCCCACCAACAATGTACAAGTGTACCCTTTTCCCCACATCTTCGCCAGCACTTGTTGTTGTTTGACTTCATAATGGCTGCCAATCTTACTGGAGTGAGATGGTATCTTAGGGTGGTTTTGATTTGCATTTCTCTGATTGCTAGAGATGGTGAGCATTTTTTCATGTACTTGTTGATTGATTGTATGTCCTCCTCTGAGAAGTGTCTGTTCAAGTCCTTGGCCCATTTGTTGATTGGGTTATTTGTTATCTTATTGTCTAATTTTGTGAGTTCTTTATATATTCTGGATATTAGGGCTCTATCTGAAGTATGAGGAGTAAAGATTTGTTCCCATGATGTAGGCTCCCTATTTGCCTCTCTTATTGTTTCTTTTGCTGAGAAAAAACTTTTTAGTTTGAGTAAGTCCCATTTGTTGATTCTAGATGTTAACTCTTGTGCTATGGGTGTCCTATTGAGGAATTTGGAGCCCGACCCCACAGCATGTAGGTCGTAGCCAACTTTCTCTTCTATCAGATGCCGTGTCTCTGATTTGATATCAAGCTCCTTGATCCATTTTGAGTTAACTTTTGTGCAAGGCGAGAGAAAGAGATTCAGTTTCATTTTGTTGCATATGGATTTCCAGTTTTCCCAGCACCATTTGTTGAAGATGCTATCCTTCCTCCATTGCATGCTTTTAGCCCCTTTATCAAATATAAGAAAGTTGTAGTTTTGTGGGTTGGTTTCTGTGTCCTCTATTCTGTACCATTGGTCCACCCGCCTGTTTTGGTACCAGTACCATGCTGTTTTTGTTACTATTGCTCTGTAGTATAGTTTGAAATCTGGAATCTCTATGCCACCTGATTCACACTTCCTGCTTAGTATTGTTTTTGCTCTAATAGCTTTCAATGATATTTTTTACATACTAGTGTGAACATCTTGCACATTTTATTTAGATTTGTTTATAAGTATTTGATGGTTCTGATGTTATTATAAATTATTTGTTTAAGATTTTCATTTTCTTTTTCCTGATAATATGTAGAGATGCAATTAATTCTTTTCTATTGGCTTTGTATCCAGAAACTTTGCAAAATTTACTTAACAATTCTAATAGTATATCTGTAGGTTTTGAGTAGATTTTCTACATATACAACCATGTTGTCTTAAATAATATCTTAAATAATGTCTCATTATGCTTTTTATTTATTTTTCTTGCCTCATTATACTAACAAAATCTCTGGTAAACAATTGAGTATAAGTGATTATATGTGTTATTATTGTTTCTCAGAGAAACTTTTCATGATTTCATCATTGAATATACCATTAGCTGTAGTTGTTAATTTTCAGATATTTCTTTGACAGGCTAAATTTACCTTCACTTTTTACATTGCTAAGGGTTTTTAAAAAACAAATGTTGAACGTATTTTTTAAATTTATTTATTTTTTAAATTTAGTTTTTAGTGGTGGACGGACACAATACCTTTATTTTATTTATCCATTTTTATGTGGTGCTGAGGATCAAACTTGGGGCCTCACACATGCTAGGCAAGTGCTCTACTGCTGAGCGACAACCTTAGCCCCTAAATGTTGAATTTAATCAAATGCTTTTTACACAATTAATGATCCACCCATATAATTTTTCTCAGTTATACTTCCTGATTTAAAAAAAAATTTCATTTACTATTAACTCTACTTCTCATATCACATAAATAAATATCAGATGTAACCAGACTAAAGAAAGGATAATTCATTCCTTCACTAAGGGAAGTTGTACATCATCCTTCAAGTGTAATTTCAGATCTTGTTCTTTTGGCTCAGACCATGTGCTTATGGACTGGAAAATGTGTTATGGATTCTCTCTCTACCAGATATACAGAATTAATTGTATCTATATTCTGGTTTGGATTTACAGAAGCAGTGAAACTCAGGAAATTTAACCTAACCTTTTATAGTCCACCTCTTTGCTCACTCTTTAGGACTTGGTTTTCATTCTAGTTCTTGAAATATAGATTTCTGTTTACCTCTAGGACTGGCCTCTGATGTTGTATTTTAGACTACTTGGTTCTAGGCTCATCCCCTGCTTTGTTTTTGCTAACTTCTTCTTGAAATATGAAGTCCGTTTTTTAAAAATTTTAGTTGTAGATGGACACAATACCTTTCTTTTGTTTATTTATCTTTATGTGGTGCTGAGTATTGAACCCAGTGCCTCGAACACACTAGGTGAGCACTCTATCGCTGAGCCACAACCCCAGCCCTGAATCCCATTTTTATACCCAGCTCTATGTTGGCAGGATCTCTCAGTATAGTTTGTCAACACCCTCCAGACTTGCCGGCTGACTCACTCCTCATGGATCAGATCCTTTGTAAATAAATGCAGCTGTTGCTTGGTGTCCACATGGGATAGGTTCTGGGACCCCCAAATCCATGGATGCTCAAGTTTCTTATATATAATGCCATCGTATTTGCATATAACTGACAAATATCTTCTCATAAATAATGTCTAGATGACTTATAATACCTAATATAACTTAAATGCTACTCAGAAAGTTGCTTATACTGTATGGTTTAGGAAAAAGTCATAAGAAAAATGTCCGTACATGTTTACCACAGATGTAAAATTAAAGAATATTTTGTATTCACAGTTGTTTGAATTTGCGGATGTATGACCTATGAGTACAGAAGGCCAACTGGAGGTAATTGTGTACAGCTATGCTTCTTTGGTCATTGTAATTTTGCTGCTGGTGATTTTGGGGGAAGCCTGTTGAATAATTGAATTAAACACTAAAGACTTGTCCTCTTCTTTACTCAGTTAATTTCTACTTTTTCTTTTTAATGGAAAGCTTTGTGGTCTCACCTACTTTTTAGACAATTTAAAATATTTTAAGATAACCATCTGGTAAAAAAAAATATCAGGATCAATGTGTATCCAGTTCAGAACAACTACAAGGAAAAAATGCTCCCCATACTCTTCAAGGTCCAAGAAAGTCCTGTTCTATTCGACCAATGGAAGGATGTTCGTTTTGTGTACAGACATGTCCATTCTCCCAATGAAGAAATACAGAATTTGAAATTCTCTGGACCTTTCATCTGTAACTGATTACAATCAAACTCTCTGAACAGGACTGAAGGAAAATAGGAAAAAGAAGCAGGTGGGAGGTACCTTACCCTGAAAGGGTCCTATGTCATAACATTTTCAGTTAATCTCAGGGGACCACACAGACAATCAGGATTTCTTGGGAAGAGACTCAAAGGAGTCCTTACAATTATTTTCCAGAATTTCTTTGATTGAATCTGATTGTACAGTAAAAAGAACTAAGAGTCACTTATGATGGTTTGTTCCCTATCATTCCCTTCTTTTGAAACAAAATAAATTTACTAGAATTCTGAAGATTCCTCCATGGGGTTTCTAGGATTTATGGACATGCTGATTTCCAGGTCTGCTCAGTTTAATTCGAGTATATGAGAGGTAAAAATCTGTTGGTTTTGTTTTAGTCCTACCTGTTACTTCATTTTCATTCTAACTACATATTAAGTATTAAAGTTAATATATTTGAAAAATTTTACAAAGTTGAATAGGAATGTATCCATATATGAAGCTATATGACATGGCATAATTAATGTCACCATGTTTTTGCAAGTATTTAGAGGTCTTTGGTTTTGATTTTATTGTGATGACTTGACTCAAATGATGTCATTTGGCCCACTGAATGGTTTTCTCTAAAGTTTTAGAAACGTGTTTTCTTAGAAATTTTATGTGAACATTTTATGTGTTGAAATCTTTTACTGTAAATAATACTGATACACTTTGTACTCAGAGACGAGAAGGGAATTGCTTTCTTAATAGCATATGTTTCCTATGATGGGCTAGGTGTCTTATAAAAGCTAAATAAATAACAAGTATCACCTTATATTTACCTTGCTGCAGGTGAATAAATAAAGTGACAGAGAAACAAATTATTTTTCCTGCTAGCTAAGCACAGAGTCAACCTTCCTTAATAAGGTAATGAAGCAAGGAGCAATACTTTATTTGCTTTTCACCTTCAGTATGGAGGGATCACATCTCAGAGGAAGTCAGCCTCAACTCCAGAATTACAGAAAACATAGTATCATTGCTTGTATTTTCATTTATATATCCATTTCACAATTATTCCTTTGGTTCCAATTTAAATATCCTATGCTCTAAAAATGCATTAGAACCATATTACAAGAACTTATGATCAAATTTTAAGCATCTAAAGATAAGTTTTTATTTTTTTAAAATCACAAAATATTTACATTGTGCATATCTGTGCAGGGCTAACTGAAGACAGAATTTAAAAAGTAAAACATTTCCCCTGTATTTGTTATTTTTTTCCACAGTATCATACCTGCCTGTGGGTTTTTAAAAATTTAATGTTTTTTTTAAATATAGTATGTATTGTGGTTCAATACACATACCATAAAATTTGTCACTTAAATCACTTTTAATCGTTTAGTACAGTGGCATTAATTATGTATATTCGTATTTCGTGTAACCATCACCAATATTATTCTTCAGAAAAATTTCATTTCCTTAGACTGAAATTCTGTGTCATAAGCAATAATTCTCCATTACTTTTTTCCTCCTAGACCTTGGTAACCCCAACCTTCTTCTGTCTGAATTTGATTACTGCAGGTACTTCTTGAAAGTGAAATCATGTAATATTTTTCCTTTTGTTGCTGACTTATTCCATGTAGAATCTCTGTCAAGGTTTGTTCAGGTCATAGCATATCAGAATTTCCATTCTAGTTAACAATGAATAATATTCCATTGTACTTGTATGTCAGATTTATTTGTCCATTTGTCCATTTGTGACATTTGGGCACTTTCAGTCTAAGTGAATAAGCTACTATAATCAGGAGTATACCAACACCTGCTGGAGTGCCCAGTTTCAATGCCTTTGGGGTATACTCAGAAGTAGAATTGCTTGAGGGATTGAGGGGGAAGGGAGGGAGCATGGGGTAATTAATGATGGTGGAATGTGATAATCATTATTATCCAAAGTACATGTATGAAGACACAAATTGGTGTGAATATACTATGTATACAACCAGAGATATGAAAAAGTGTGCTCTATATATGTAATAAGAATTGTAATGCATTCTGCTGTCATATATAAGTAAAAAAATTACATAAAAAAGAATTGCTGGTTCTATCATGGTAAGTCTGTTTAAGTTTTTGAAAAACAACAATGCTGTTTTCCACAATAGTTACATCATTTTATACTCCCACCAGCAATGTACAAGGATCCAAATTCCACACAGCCTTGCCAACACTGTTATTTTCTATTTGTTTGTTTGTTTAAAAGAGCCATCCTAATAGGTGTGAGGTTATTCTTACTGTGGTTTTGATTTGCATTTCCCTATAGCAATATTGAGCATTTTTTTGCGTATTTATTGGCTACTTCTATTTTTCCCTTGGATTAATATCTGCCCAAATCCTTTGCAATATTTAATTGTGTTTTTGTTTTTGTTGTTCTTGATCTGTAGAAATACTTTCTATATTCTGGATACTTATTCCTTATACATATGATTTATAAATATTTCCTTCCACTTTATGTATTATCTTTTTTTACTCTGTATTTAGTGTACTTTGATACACACATTGTTTTTAATTTCGATGGAGTTTATTTATCTAGTTTTTCTTCTTGTTACCTGTATTTTTGTAGTCATGGCCAAGAAATCATTGGTAAATCCAACATCATAAAGTTTTCCTCCTAATTTTTTTTTAGTTTTAGCTCTTATATTTAAATCTTTGATTGATTTTTGTACACAGTATAAGAGTCCAACTTCATTCCTTTGCCTGTGTATATTCAAATTTCCAGCATTTCCATTTGTTGTAAAGACTGACCTTCCTCATTTAAGTGCTTCCAGCATCTTTGTAAAAAAATATTTAACAATATGTATGAAAGTTTATTTCAGGAATTTTAATTCTATTCTATTGGTATTTGTGTCTGTCTTGATGCCAGTTCCATGCCATTTTGAATACTGTAGCTTTTTAGTAAGTTTTGAAATAAGGAAGTGTGAGTCCTTCAATCTTGTTCTTTTACCCTTTCGCCCCAAGATTGTTTTGGCTTTTCGGGATCTTTTGAGACTCCACATGAAGTTTAAGTTGGGTTTACCTATTTCTGAATATTTTTATGTGGAAATAATTTTTATGTTCTCTGATACAAATGCCCAAGCATAAAATTACTGGGTTATGACATATTTAAATTTGTAAGAAACTGCCAAAATTTTTCCATCATGATCATCACATTTCACATTCTTGTAGTGATGTGTGAATGACTGGGTTTCTTTGCATCCTCATTCTCACCTAGCATTGTCAACATTTTTTAAAATTTTATTTTAGTCATTCTGGTAAATATGTAGTAATATCTCATTGTGGTTTTAATTCACACTTTCCCATGGCTAATGAAGTTGAGCATCTTTTCGTGTGCTTATTACCAGCTGGACGTCCTTTTCATTAAAATGTCTGTTCCTATTTTGGGATCTTTTTGATTTTTATTCTTTTTTTTGTTTCTGTTTTTAACTATTGATTTTTGAAATTTTTTTATAGCATACATAGCAGTCCTATGATATATATGTGGTTTGCAAATATTATTTTCTAGTCTGTAATCTTTTCATTTTCTCTACTGAGTATGTCATAGAGTAAAGTTTACGGGTTTGTTTAATGAGGTCATTTATCTATGATACCTTCTAAAATTAGCATTAGGCTTCATACATGTTGGATGATGGATGCTTCTTAGCTGAAAGAGTAAAATGACATACTTTAGAAGGAAACGAGTAAGTTTACTTCTAACCCTGTTTGTGGTATCTACTGCTGATAGCTTGACAGTTGTTGGACTTGAGAACTGTAGTGTCTTATAATTTTTGATATCACTCACATTGTATAACATACTGCAGAAAAATGTGGCAGAAACACTTATTGTATTTTTGGGCCAGGAACTAGAGAATAAAAGGAAAGTAGAAAAGGAGAGAGAATGTGAGAGAACACAGACAAGAAGGAGGGGGATGAGGCAAAATGTTCTAATACAGTAGTTTGCAAAGTGCAGGCTGTGGACTTAAGAGGGGAGCACTTGTCTTTTGCACTTTGTAGACATTTGCACTGGTGGTGCAAAAGCAATTGTGGTTAATACTGGTGAAACTTTAGCATGAATCAAGGCAGTGACAGCAAATTCTACTAGAATTCATTATATTTTTTATCATCCTGCACATGCAGAAAGGAAAAAAAAGCCATTTTTACTTAAGAATATCCTTGATTAAGCAGTAAAAATAATTATTTTGATTGAATCCTAATCTTCAATATATGCCTTTTTTAAATATTCTGCATGATGCAATGGTAAACACATAAAGCCCTCTGCTACATATTGACGCACTTATGGTCACCTCCAGGAAAAACACTTTTGTTATTGTTTTAGTTGCAAGTGGAACTAACCACTTTTTCATATAACATGGATTTTTACTTGAAACAACAACTACGGATGAACTGGGTTTTCAAATTTGGGTATGTGGCAAATATTTTCCTGAACGTCATCACTGTGATCCAAACATTTCCATGAATTTTAATTAAATATATTCTTGTGTCAAATTCATTCTCCACCCAAAACCTTCTTTTCCCCATGCTCTTCCGGAGATCTTTCACGTTGGGACTTGAAATTTTTAGGTCAACAACTTTGATAACATCTATTTGTTTTAAATTCATCCAGCAATAATAAAAGAATTAAGAATTACTATCAAATTATCATAATGATCCCCAACGTCATGTTTCATGGGACATAGGGGAATTTAAGAATTTTTGTGGACATTGCAGGGGACTATATGGGAAAGACGTAATTGGTATGCACATCACTCTCTGGCCACTGTGCAAATACCTATAGTTCAATGATTAGTCAACATTATTTTAATTTCCTGTTTACTTGCTGCCATTGAACACTGGAAAGTACTCTTGGAAGGCAGGGATCATGTCTTATTAACCATGGCATGTCTCAAAATTAGCAATGGGTTTGGCACATGATGGGCCTTTGATATTTCTTTTCTCAAAGGACAAAATGAAGAAGGGAGAAGGACAAGCAAATGTGCTTCTAATTTTGTGTTTATGTATCTACTGCTGATGTTATGAACATTTTTGTATTTGAGAATAATAATATAATTTTTATATGTCTTACATAATTTATCACATATTTCTGGCCAATCCTGGTGCTAAAAAAATATGCTTTGAACATGGTATTTTGGGGAGAGTAAAATGCGGGCAATAATATAGATTTTATCAGGCTGTGATAAGATAGTATACATATGCATGTGTGAATCATTTAACTTAGACCCCATATGTAATAACTTTTTAAATTTCAAGTGCCATGATAACTGCAATAAAGAAAAAAAATTGGCTCTCTGCTTTTATAGTCGTCTAACTTTGAAATTTCTACTTGGAACTAGGATTGATAAATAATTTAAGAAAGACAAAAGCCATGTCCGCTCTCTTTGGGACACCAGTTCTGAGGTATGGTTTTTCACTCTTGTGTTTATCACTCTATCCTTTTGTTTCCAAACAGATCAGTGCAAGAGGATGAAAAGTCAGAAAACCGCTGGCCCACTCATGTCTGGAACCATGGCATATTGATGTGTGGGTAGAACATGGGCAGGTACTGTGAGAGCCTGGGCTGCATCTGTTTTGTTCATTATAGCAGACTGACACCTAGTAGGTTCTCAGTTCATATTCTTTTAATGGATGATTGCCAATGAAGGGATCATTGGTATTTCAATTTTAATGGACTCTCTTGCTCTGATGCTTATAGAGTTTCATTTCAGAAAACTTATAATACTAAAAGAATGGATGTAGATGGGAATTGGAGAGAAGCAAAAATTTTACATAACCAAAAACATAAAGTTTGTTGAAGTTGGGTTGCAGTTGTAAAAGTGAGGCTAAATGCCAGTGGCCACCAGAGGTGGATGGGGACAGAGGACAAATCGGTAGAGCAGAGAAGATGCATGAGGCAATGAAACTACTCTGTAGTCATTATGCTCATGTCCAAACCCATGGAATGTGCAACACCAAAACTGAATAATAACGTTCAGTGTGAACATTAGTTAATACTCCTTGAAAAATATTGGCTTGTCAATTGTGACACCCATACCAAGGTGCTTTGGGATGAAAATATTGGACACAGCTGTGCCTGTAGGAGGACAGGAGGTATATGGAAATGTCTGTACCTTCCATTCTATTTTACTGTGAACCAAGATCTCCCCTAAAAATAAAGTCTATTTTCGCAAATGTTAGGCAAAATGATAACCTAATTTTAAGTCTTCCACTAAACGTTATAAGATATAAAACCACTTCCCCTGGAAAATTAATAAACAAGGTTTTTTTTTTTAACATCCTTAGTATCAAGGCTTAGTCATTTCACCTACAATGGAAAAATCTGTTACTTTTATTTTCCCAGAAATTATAAGTTTCATTTTATAATAAATGTATAGAATGGTGTATGAAAGTGTAGGACTTTTGCCTGCGTAGTCCAGTTATTAATTCAACAATTAATTTGTTCCATAAAGAATAATTTAATGTCTAATTTACCGAAGTTACCATGCAAGTATACTAATCAATGCAGTCTTTTTAAGAAAAGTAATAATTCATTTGTGAGTTGGCTTGTTACCTCCAAAGCATTTATATATATATATATACAGTGACTAATTAATGAATTAACTTTCTCCTCATAGCTCTAGGCAGTTGGGAGGAAAGGTCTTAAAACTCCCACCCAAGATACCTTTATCAATTTTTTAAAATTTATATATTTTTTTTGTACAATGATAAAATCAAAACAAAATAGAGTGAAATTCACCTTTTACCCAATATCTTAATAAAATAAGTTTAATTCTTAAAAGTTTTGTTTTAAACTGTTGACATATGAAAAGCAATTATTATTGGGTTTGAAAGGGTACTCAAAGAAATTATTTACTTATAAATGTAGAAGACGTTATCAAAGTCAGGCAGCCCAAGTAAAGCATATTACTAATAACTTCATACCAAAGTGTAGTGATCAGTGAGACCTTGTCAGGTTATAGAACACAGGGATAGACCTGGCCAAAACTAAGATATTTTACACTTAATTTTATTTAGCTTTACTTGATTTTTTTAAACACAAGAATGAGGGGAATTGAGAGCAGAGATGTCAAAAATGACCAAATGGAGTTAAGTCATTTGAAAGGTCAGTCTCCGCATGCCCCACTTGATGACCTCAGAGGGAAGTGCCTTCCCTTGTTCATGCCCCTCACTGCCTGCCTTTACAGACCCTGCCTTACAAAAGAAGTAAATAGAAAAAAGAGAAAGAATAACTTCTGCTGTAGTTTGAAAGACTCGTGTGGTACAAGCTTTGGCGTTATTATGGGGTATGCCCTTGAAGGGGATATCAACCCTTCTTCTTGCTCTCTTTCACGTCCCAATCATGAGATGAACAGCTTTGATCTATCATTTGTTTCCTACATCATTCATTACCTCTTCACAGGCCTAGAAACAACAGGGCTGACCAGCCATGGACTGAAACCTACAAATAAAACTTCCCTCTTTCAAATTTATTATCCCAAGTCTGTGTGATAGGGATGGGAAGCTGACTGATACTATGTGTGTCTAGCTTGCTGTTTTTTTGGGGGGATACTGGGGGATTGGGCTCAGGGGCACTAGACCACTGAGCCACATCCCCAGCCCTATTTGTATTTTATTTAGAGACAGGGTCTTACTGAGTTGCATAGCACCTCATTTTTGCTGAGGCTGGCTTTGAACTTGCGATCCTCTAGCCTCAGCCTCCCATGCTGTTGCAATATCAGGCATGTGCCTGGCATGAATGTGTTTTGAGCTACAGGTATAAGAAACCTTCTGAGGGGGGCTGGAGATGTGGCTCAGCGGTAGCGCGCTCGCCTGGCATGCGTGCGGCCCGGGTTCCATCCTCAGCACCACATACCAACAAAGATATTGTGTCCGCCGAGAACTAAAAAATAAATATTAAAAATTCTCTCTCTCTCTCGCTGTCTCTCCTCTCTCACTCTCTCTTTAAAAAAAAAAAAAAACCTTCTGAGGACTGGTTATCACTTCCAATGATTTTGATGGGAGCCACTGTTTACTCTCATTCCACTGTTGACTGGAATTCAAGAGTTTGGAGGTACAACCAAATTTTCTCTCCTATTCTGTCAGCCTTGATGTCTGGGACAAAATTCACAGTGGTAAATGTTGATGGTAAAAGTTTTATTGGAGAAACAGGACTATTTGATGAGTCTTCTTATTCCTTACTAATAACCAGGAAAGTTATGCCCACTCAGAGTGCCCACAGTGGAACTCAGAAGTAGAAACTCAGCCACGTATATTGTAAGTTTTATAAAAACTAAATAAAAGTCACTTCCTTTTTTTTTTTTTGCTATTCTTTTGCTTTACTTTAGACAATAATTAGATTTCAAGTTGGGAACAATTTTATAATTTTTATTGAAAATGACTGCATATTTTAGAACATGTACATTTTACTATTTTGCATATTTAGAAGACACCTAATTTACATTTTATAATTTATATTGTATATATTAATGTTGTAAACATGTATGCTGTATTATTGCATTAAAAGTGGCATTGGAAATGTAAACGTAAGTTTTAATGAAGAATATGAGTGTGTAAGCTTCAATATTTTAAACATTTTCTGCTAGAAATAACTACGTCACTGGTTTAACTTGCATGTCTTTGTTATTAGGTTTCATTTTAATTATTATTAATTATTTCCCTTTGGGTGTGAATTACCAGCTCATGTTCTCTTCCTTCCTCTTTCTATTCTGTTATCTTGCTCCATATGTTTCCTGCTTTGTGAGACTTGAAATCTAGTTGGAAAAAATATAAGAATATATTCAAATAACTTGTGACCCAAGTTAAAGCATTAGCCTCCTTAATCATATTAACATTTCTACCACCTCACTGGAACTATTCTTGACAATTTTTTTTAAAAAACCTCTTTTTACTAATTTCTAAAATGCATTCATATTTTGCCTCTCACATTCCTCTTTCCTGTTTTGATGAATTTACCAACAGACTTCATATCTTATCAACTCTGTGTTTCCTTAAGCCCACCCCACCCCACCACCCCACCCCACCATCCATTCTATCTCCTAGCTTTTTCAATTCTATATACTAAGAATCTCTGGCATCATCCATGTGAAATTTCCTTGTATTACTACTGTTTGACATTTTCTTAATTGGTTTTTTATATTTATGATAATACTGAGATTCATTATATTCATTATGCCTTACTCATATATGCACATAACATAATTCAATCAATCTCATTCCCCAAGTCCCTTTATCCCCATAGACATGACCTCTGTTCAAGTTATCTTTTATCTTACCTGCCCTGCTGTTAGTCTTCTTGTAATCCATCCTCAGAATCCCTTCTACACTAATCCACCTGAAATTTATTTGGCCACTCACTTTTTTTTTTTTGCATGCTAATCTTTCTCCACGGATCCATTAAATATTGGAGTTAAATATTTAAGTATTAAATATTCTTTAAACCTATGTTTGCTTTGTTCTCTCTCTGAAGCTAATCTCATTCTCTCAGACTTCTCTTTAGTTCATGATTTATAAACCAAGCATTTTTAAATTTCTATCTTTAATCTAGACTTCTCTTCTGTGACCAGATTCATCTATTCAACTGCTTTCTAAATATTTCTACTTAGATGTCTCTAATCTCAAATCTTCCCAAGGTCAACACAGAGGAGGCTAAACTATAAGCTTCCATTTTTCTTTCTTCAAGTTACAAACCAGAAATGTGGGAGTCAGCTTGGCACTACATATTTCTTCATGATCATTTCAATGTTTAATGCACTATCCATTCCTGCAGATGCCACCTGCTAGAACTATCTTGAATCCACCCACATCTTTCTAATCTCCATTACCACCAACCTAGACCAGCCTACCCAATTTGCCTAGAATTTCTAATAGTCTCTAAGTAGCCTCTCCATCTACTCCTCCCACCTCATCTTGTTATCCACATGGTAGTTCATGATATTTTCAAAGGTTCTGATTACATTGCCTCCTCTCCCCATGGTTACAAAACAGAATCTTTCCTATGGTTTCATGTTGATAGATGATCCAAGCCCTATTTTTTCCCTTTGTATGTTTTCACCCCCTCTCTCTTGCAGCCTGCACTTTCTCTGTTCTCCCATGCTCCATGTCCCTTTAGGTCACATTCCCTCAGCCTGGAGCATTCTCCACACCTCCCTTCTCATCTTCCACTGTCATTTCCTCAGGAAAAACTCTTTTTTAACTTTTTTAATATATGGGGTCTTCCTATATTGCCCAGGGTGGCCTTGAACTCCTGGTCTCAAGTGATCTTCCCGCCTCAACTTCCCCGGTAGGTTGGACTAAAGGCATGCACCTGGCTGGGAAAAATTCTTGACCAAGAAATCTCATTCAGGTTTCTTTGCTCTGTTTCATGAGAGGACCCTATTCCTTCCTCACAGCAGTTAGCACATTTATGCTCCCAAAGACTCAGCTATGTGAAAGCTGAAGTCCCAGATGCTGCCGCATTGCCTGGATCTCAACCAAATTTATGAAATGAACAACAACAACAACAAAACCCCAGCACTTCCAAAATGCAAACAAGACCATGCTCCTTTCATGTTTGAATCTTTTAGAGAACTTTCGATTGTGTTTAGGATGATATTCAGACTCTTCTGTGGCTTTTAATTTACTTTGTACCTTGCTTCCTGTAGGGTTTCTGACTTCATCTCAGTTCAGTCTCATTATCCCAATGTTCACTGAGCACCCAGTGTATACAAGGGAATTTAATGATGACCAATATAGAAGCTGTGCTTACACTCAGGGAGTTTAGAGTCTGGGGCAGGCATTAAACCATCAATGGCAACTTTGGTGAAATAAGAGTTATTTAAGTTGTAAAACCACTGCCTCCTTTACCGTTTGCTCCAACCTTCCATAGCTACTTATTTTGTTCCTAGACACCTCATGGTCACATGCCTATTTGCATTGGTGCAGGTTATTCTTTTTAACTTTTTTCTTTTTATAAACCTTTCCCCACCCTGCCCAGCTTTGCCTGACTTGCACTTTCTTACTAAAATGAAAAAAAAAAATTCTAAAAGTTGCCTCTGCCTGTGAACTCCCATTATACTTTGTACTTCTACTACCTTAGCACTTACAGCTTTTATAGTGTCTCCCACTTGACCCTGTGCTTTGAGAAGGCAAGACTGCATGTGCTTTGATCACCATGTAAAATGCATGTCAGGTGGTCTCTTGTATAGCTCTTGTTTGAATGATTGGATGAGCAAAGTGCTCTTGCACTCTAGTAGAGGATGCTAATCATTTACAAATGAAGACTAATTTATGGAGCAGGTAAGATGCTTTGCTGAGCAAGGAGAAAGTTTTTTTCTTTTTTTTTTTTTTGGGCTACAACTTTATGAAAAACATGTTGAACGCAGCCAGTGTTTGATTCCTCCCACTCGGGCCATTGTAGTGAATTCACCTTGGCTAGGCTCTGCTCTCTGTTACTGGCTGCAGTTATTATTGGCAAGGATATTTCAGCTGTCAGCAAGGACCTGCTATTAGCAAAATTCTTTCTAGCACATTCCTTCTTACCACCCTTCCAGCCTGGGTAATAGAAAAAGTTGGAGATTCCTGATTAAGACCTATTTGGAGACAGTTTTTGATGATTCTATTTCTGATCACGTGGGATAACACACTATTTGGGCCAGCAAAGGTAGCAAAGAGTATTTTTCTGGGTGCATTGACAGAGGCTGTTGTTTTGATCATCCAGTCCTACCATATAGCCATGGAACTTGTCTTTCTTACTGGTGCAGCCTGAGAAAGGTTTGGAAAGGCGAATGTGATTCTTAAAACGAAAGAAACAGAGATGCTCAAAATAATGTGTTCCTGGGACAGGAAATGATGTGGTACATACCTTGTAGATACTGGCTGGGAGCCAGGGGTAAAGGAGGTGCTGAATAGTGCTCGGGGAATTCCTGTAGACTTAGGAACTTATCTTTTGGAAAGTTGGCAATTTTATATTGTTTGTTTCTTCTCTAATTGTTTTCATTTTGTTCTCTCCAAGATCTAATGCAGTTTCATTTAAAAATGCCAAACTGCTCCCAAATGTACCACGAGGAACCAAGGAAAACTTTTTTTTTTAATATTTTGTTTTGCTTTCTTTGTTTTCATTTTTGTTATCATCGTAATAAAAAAAGTGTGAGTCCTTGAGTGTCAAGCATAGGACTAGCCACAAGAATTAAAGTGAGAGACTGCAACATGGTGACTAATTATAGTAAGAGAAGAAGTGACTCCACTTGTCCCAACAAATGTGTTCAATCATGGGTAGTTCTGCCCTCTATTTAAAGAGAAATTTAAGCTGGGCATGTTAGTGAACACTTATTATGCCAGTTACTTGGGAGGCTGAGGCAAGAGGATCCCATGTTTAAGGCCTGCCTAGGCAATTTAGCAAGTCTCAAAAGAAGGCTAGGGATGTAGCTAAGTAATAGGGTATTTGCCTAGCATGAGAAAGGCCCTAGGTTCCATTCCAGTAACACGTGTGCATGCCGCGTGAGCACATACACACACATACACACACACACACACACTCAAAAATAAAATAAAATAAAAATCAAGAGAAATTTAATCTTCTAATTCTCATTTGCAGTACAGTCTACAAAGATCACAAATTTCAGAGTTTAACATCTCATTTGTCTTCACAGCAGTGAATTTATCCTGGAATTTTATTACTGTGATATTGCAAATTAATGATGTTTTATTTACAAATTTCTTGTCTGACTTAAAATACTGTCTATTTTACGTTTGTTGGATTTTGAAGAGAATTTATAAATAATTCAGAGAGAATTTTGTGTGCTATTAGCAGAAGAAGAAGAGGAGGAAAAGAAATAAAGCACCTTTTTTCAAAATGCAGTGTGTCAACTGTTAGCCAATAGGAATCCAACATGGTGTTCACTTTGGTTATCACTTTGCATTCAAATGCTTATAACTGTTTTAGAAAGCTCAACGCCCACACCACAGGATCTTGCTCCTCTTTAATTTTCTCTAATTTGTGTAGTGAATAACCAAATACTCATAATGCAATTAGAAGATAATCAGGCTTGTAATTATGTTAATTGCTGGAGACTTACATCAATCCTCCAGCAAAGTGATAGGATTTCAGGGGAACTATTAATGTGGCAAGAGAGTGAGGCAGAGATGGCTCAGGGAGTGGGTAAATTGATGAACAGAGTTGACTTGTGTCATTTAACAACACTGAGAAGACAATGGAGCCACACATGTAAAGGATCTTCAGGAGGGACACGCAGAGAACAGAGTTCTAGGTTTCAGCTAAACCACTTCTTTTTTCTTTCCATGAATAATTGCATTGTCCATTTACATTTATTGTGTGAAGCCCAAGTCAAAGGAAACAGACAAATAGATTGGGGAGAGGTGAGGCGTAGGGAAGAGAATGTAATGCTTTGCTCAAGTTACCTGTCTTTCGTATTTCAGAAAAAAGAACAAAACAGAGCAAGACATTATCATTACTACCTTCTCTGCTTTGACACCAAAATCCTCTTTCCACACATGGTGAGGACCAACAGTCAAGTTGTAACCGCTTATAACTGGTTATAATTGGCACAGCCTCCTGCTGTAAGTTTATTACTAAATTTATATGCACAAAGATAAAAAGTTAAAATTTTTCCAGTTTTCTTTCAAGCTGCTACAGCAGAGCGAAGCATACCAGAATCTGCTGACAGCTGACATTTCTCCCCTTCTTTCTAAGTCTGAGAAATCTGTTTACTACACTTGGTTCTGCTGCATGGCCTGGCAGGAGAGAAAGGTTTGTGGGATGGTGTCACTGCCACTAGAGAAAGATTTTTGCTGAGCGAAGTGGGGCATGCCTGTAATCCCAGCGACTCTGAAGCCTGAGGCAGGAGGATTGTGAAGTCAAAGCCAATCTCAGCAATTTATTGAGGTACTGAACATCTCAAAGAGACCCTGTCTCTAGATAAAATATATATGAAAAGGAAGGAGGGGTGGTGGTGGCTGGGAATGTGGCTCAGTGGTTAAGTGTCCCTTGGTTCAATTCCCATTACGGAGAGAGAGAGAGAGAGAGAGAGAGAGAGAGAGAGAGAGAGAGAGAGAGAGAGAGAGAGAGATTTATTACCACTGAGCCTGGTGGTGCACACCTGCAATCCCAGCTACTCAGAAGACTGAGGCAGGAAGATCACCAGTTATAGAGACTAAGAGAGACCTTGTTTCAAAATTTAAAAATAACAAGGAATAGGGATGTAGTTCAGTGGTAAAGCACCCCAAAGTTCAATCCTCAATATATAAAAAAAAGAAAAATATATTTATATCACCACAATTGCATCACTTCAAATGTTCTGTATATAATCTGGAAATAAAGGGCTAGGAGACCTTCTAAGAAATACTGAGCAGGATGCCACCTATCTGTTGTGATGGAATAAATTAAAAGGCTTACTTTTCTCACAGGTCTACAGATTTAAAAAGACCATGGCAAAAAAAGTCGGTCAGAAAAAGTCAAATCTGAACCCAAGCCTCCTCAGCATGAGTACACAAACGCTCATTTCCATCATAACTTATAGTTTATATCCTGAATGTCAAAATAATGCGACAAATTTGGGTTAATGGCTCACCATATGCTGACTGCTTCGTTGCCATTGGGATGTATATTGGAACTATACAGTGTATAATTAGACTGTAAGAACGTTATAAGCTGAGTTAAATAAGGTGTAAGGTTAAATTACACAAAACCCACTCATTTTCTGCTACATTTTTGATTAATCGTTAAACATTAATGCAAACACAGGTTCTTGGGGTTTATGGAAATTTGAGTCATTAAAATGACCCACACAATTAGATTTTACTGGCTAGAAAGGAAAATATATGTTGAACTCAGAACCATTTAAAGGAGTTAGTTCCTCTGAACGTGGCAGCCAATAGGCAATTTATTTGGAAATAAGGGAATGATTCTATCATCAATAAAAGGGTAAGCATCAGTTACAAATATTCAAGAATAAAATGGGGATTTGAGAAAAGGCCAAATTTAGTGAAATGGAGTGATTAGGAAAATATATTGCTCATAAAAACTAGAAACTTTTCCTGTAACTTATTTATGGTTGGCAAATTGTCCAAAAATCTAATTAGACAAGCTGATGTTCTTGGAAGAGATTTCAGACTTGCTCATTACATTAACTCCATAAATTTGTTCTTTCAGAAATCCCCAAGTAGGCAACTAATCATACATAGGGTTTTTTGATTTTGCTCATTCTCTAATTTCAACTTTTGTTATTGGCTAGAATTCTATTTTTACTATGCAGAGAAGTAATTGAGCTACAAAAATTTGTTTTGCTTATAAACCATCACTACAAATCAGATGCGGATTTAGAGATAATTTAAGCTAAGATTCTACTATGATTTCTTATCAAGGTAAAAAAGCGAATTTCATCTCCAAACACTTTTAGTTTATATAATGATATTAAAATTAATGATAGCTTTTTTTTGCATACCTAGGTAAAGTATGCTCATTCTGAAAAATATAAACTAAATCATTTTTAAAATTGAAAATGGTTTTACAATCTTAGGTTTCTTTAGTCACTATGAGGGTCATTGAAAGATGGATGTGCCTATAACATAATGTCAGTCACTGTGATTGTGGCCAAACTCAGGAGGAATAGACAGCTTCTACTCTACTGTAAGTAAATATAGTATAAACTATTTTAAAATAACGTTTTTGTGTGAGGTAAGTGTGGTATGGTTTTGTCTGTGTTAGAATATCTCATTTTACAATAAGATAACAAATAACCCAATCAACAAATGGGCCAAGGACCTGAACAGACACTTCACAGAGGAAGATATACAATGAATCAACAAGTACATGAAAAAATGCTCACCATCTCTAGCAGTCAGAGAAATGCAAATCAAAACCACCCTAAGATACCATCTCACTCCAGTAAGATTGGCAGCCATTATGAAGTCAAACAACAACAAGTGCTGGCGAGAATGTGGGGAAAAGGGTACACTTGTACACTGCTGGTGGGACTGCAAATTGGTGGGGCCAATTTGAAAAGCAGTATGGAGATTCCTGGGAAAGCCGGGAATGGATCCACCATTTGACCCAGCTATCGCCCTTTTCGGACTATTCCCTGAGGATCTTAAAAGAGCGTACTATAGGGATACTGCCACATCAATGATCATAGCTGCACAATTCACAATAGCTAGACTGTGGAACCAACCTAGATGCCCTTCAATAGATGAATGGATAAAAAAAGTGGCATCTATACACAATGGAGTATTATGCAGCACTAAAAAATGACAAAATCATAGAATTTGCAGGGAAATGGATAGCATTAGAGCAGATTGTGCTAAGCGAAGCTAGCCAATCCTTAAAAAACAAATGCCAAATGTCTTCTTTGATATAAAGAGAGCAACTAAGAACAGAACAGGGAGGAAGAACATGAGGAAAAGATTAACATTAAACAAAGACGAGTGGGGGGAGAGAAAGGGAGAGAGAAGGGAAAGCATATGGAAATGGAAGGAGAACCTCAATGTCACACAAAATTACACTGAAGAGGATGTGAGGGGAAAGTGGGGGAAACAAGGGAGAGAATTGAACAACAGCAGATGAGGTAGAGAGGGAAGATGGGAGGGGAGGGGAGGGGGGATAGTAGGGGATAGGAAAGGTAGCAGAATACAACAGTCACTAATATGCCATTATGTAAAAATGTGAGTGTGTAACCGATGTGATTCTGCAATTTGTATTTGGGGTAAAAATGGGAGTTCATAACCCAATTGAGTCAAATATATGAAAGATGATATATTACGAGCTTTGTAATGTTTTGAACAACCAATAAAAAAAGAATATCTCGTTTTAGACCAACTAGAATTTTATAAAATTCTATAAAACAAGGTAGAAAAGAAATGAAGACTATATTTTGCTTCCGTATTCCCTTCTCTCCCATACCCATGTGCTTTTATCTCTATATTCCAATTTCTCCCGTAATTAACAAATTTGTGTCTGTGTGGATTTTACCCAAATAGCATTCAGATTTCTATTAACCCTGTAGCAAGATTTTCACTTATCCCACTTTATGCTGATTTATTTTCTTACTTGTTAAAATACTTCAAATGAATGATTAATGCAATGAAGGGTAGCTAAAACCTGTATTTAAAGTTTAAAAGACTATTGGCCCCAGACATCCTAAGATTATTAAAAAGTGGAAGGAAAGTGGCTAGACATGAACACTCAAATTACCTCACTTGAGAACTAGTATTTGTCAAAATCAAGCTTATGGCTCTAGACAGAGCACATTCCCAACTTGTGCTGAAAGTAAATATTCCATCAGTATAACCTGAAATCCTTGGTGAAAACTCTAGGAAGAATTGCCTTAAGGAATGACTAAATTATTTAAGACTTGCTCCTTTTGAAGTCTAATTTGTATCCCTAAATGATATTAAGAGTCAAAAAGATATTCAGAGTTAAAAATGGATGTATGTCACTAATACGATATTTTAAAAAGCTAGCAGTAAGCTTACATACTCACTCAAAAATCAACCTTATTTGTTTTAAGCCCCAAACTATAATATTAGAGGAAAAAAATGAAATATTACAAGTTCAAGGTTGTCATGATTGATCTTGGTTAATGATGGCTCAAATATTATTGAAAGAACTTTGGTTGTTGAAGGGAAGACAGGGTTGATCATCTTCTTTTCTATGGGCTTCAGTAAAGATTAAATATGTGTTTCCATTCACTGAGTAAGAACTGTTTCCAAAAGAATATAGAAATAAAGAAGAGCACGAGAAGAAGACCAACATTAAACAAGGATGAGAGGTGGGAGGGAAAGGGAGAGAGAAGGGAAATTGCATGGAAATGGAAGGCGATCCTCAGGGTTATACAAAATTACACACAAGAAGAAGTGAGGGGAAAGGGAAAAATAATACAAGGGGGAGGAATGAATTACAGTAGAGGGGGTAGAGAGAGAAGAGGGGAGGGGAGGGGAGGGGGGATAGTAGAGGATAGGAAAGGCAGCAGAATACAACAGACATGAGTATATCAATATGTAAATCAATGGAAGTGTAACTGATGTGATTCTGCAAGCTGTATACGGGGTAAAATGGGAGTTCATAACCCACTTGAACCAAAATGTGAAATATGATATATCAAGAAATATGCAATGTTTTGAACAACCAACAATAAACAAAAAGAATATAGAAATAGTAAAATAAACTTTTAGGAGGTTTAGAAAAAACTGTGTGTGTGTCTTTGTGTCTGTGTAAAACATTTATGTAAGCATATAGCTATAGATAAAGTTTACTATAAAATAAACTTTAAAAAATTTGATCCGACAGGGATGTTAGTTTGTAGACAAAAACATCTTAATGGCTGTATGCTCATGGAGTTAAGGTATTGAAAAATTAGAAGGTTAGATTAAAAAATAATACATAGTAATATAAGTTCATTAAACTCACAGTCCATGCTATTCAGAAGGTTATAAATCTTGGATGATGGAGTATTAATTATAAGAATCTAAACCAAGAATATATCACAAGATGGAAATAAATCTTATGCATCAACACTGCATGTGAAGGCTCATGTGAATACACCAAATATGATATTATTTCACAAAAATTTTCAGAATATGCCATTGTGAAAAATGACATTATAATTATATACAAAAATGTGCCCTCTGCTTTTCAACCATTCATGGTATAAAATAACGCACCTCGTGCAATTATTCACATTTGTCAATTATCTTAAAACCAAATGCATGTTGAGTTAGAAAAAAGATATTTTTATAGGAGTGCTGATAAAATATGTTCATGAGTTGTGAGACTCAGTTATTTATGCATTATTTAAAGTCAAATTGCCAAATGATACCTGTAGAGAAATCTTTAAAAGCAAAAGAAATTAGGAAAATAATTAAATCATTGAAATATGATTGACACCTTTGGGGATTGTGAATTGCTGACAAAAGTTGGTTCATTTGATAGATTCCCCTTGAAGGGAATAGATTCCCCTTGAAGGGAGTAAAGGAAGAGCCTTCTTTAGGGGGGTTAGGGTGAATGCTCTAATTATTATTTTTGTTAAAGTATCATGCTATTACTGGTATGGAATGAAGAATCCATAAAGCATTTTGATTAAGCACACTAAAATTGTGTTTCTCCAGTTAATGTATGAACTGAATTAGAATTTATTGAAGATAAAAATGTCACTTTAGATATGTGATAACTCCTGCAGTCTCAAATGAATGGTAATATCTCAAATGGATGATAAAAGATTAAGTCCATTTTAAATAATAACTCATGTAATTTAGAAAGCAATTGACCGGGTGGAAAAGAGCTTTGTTTTTAATACTTCTGATTTTCCTACAAATGGAATAGAATAGTGGGACAAATAGAGTCCTAAATAGTAAATAACTCCCTCACTCCTCAAGCCTTTATTTTCCATTTTAATGAGTTATGATTTGTAAAAGTAACTCTCAATCAAATTATCATCTTTAAGACCAGCAAACCAAAGCATAGTCTCTTGATATATCTCTAGGCATCTTTTTCTTACCTGATTTTTAATATTCCTAAGAAAGTTAATTTTAACTGCAATTTAACTTTTAGATGTATGGAAAGGTGTCCAGGATCTTTACCTTACTTAAATATAAGTTCAGTACCAATAATCTTTTAAAAATGTAGACTTAATGTTTAGAAAAGCTTTAAAATAAAAAAAAGAAACTGGTGAGTTGTAGAGTTTCCATTTGCCCTTCCCCTATTATTAATATCTCATGTTAATATGGCATGATTTTACTATTAAAGGATCCTTTTCTATTCCAAATCCCAATTTGGGATCTCACATGCTACTTCTGTCCACTATGACTCTTCTTACCTGTGAGTTTCTTAGACATTCCTTTTCTTGATAATTTTGACCATTTGGATGCACAGGATCCTGGTTTTTGTAGGATGCCCTTCTAGTGGAATTTGATGCTTTTCTCATGAAAAACCTCTTTTTGCTCTCATTTCTCATTTAATTCAGTTTTCGCTTCATACAAGTCACACCCTTTGCTGACCAGTGGTCACCTCCATTACCCTCGGAGGGTTGACTCCATAGCACTCTTCAGATACCTGAAACCAAAGAGAGCACTGAACCCCACACATAGTATTTTTCCTGTATACACATACCTATGATAAAGTTATGTTCATAAATTAAGCACAGTTAGAGATCAACAACAAATATTATAAAGTAGAGTAAATATAACACTATGATTAAAATTTATTTCAAAGTTTTGAATTGTTCATTTCTGGGATTTTCCATTTAATATTTTCATACTACTATTGACTACAGGTGATGGAAACTGTGGAAAATCAATCTACAGAAAAGGGGGCTACTGGGTACATTGGGGTTATTCAGAAGGGTTTTGTTACTCATAATCTTGTGCTACCCCTTTGGTGAATGCAAAGATTTTTCCCTCCCTTGGGAATGAACAGTGCTATTTCCAACTAGTTTCTTCTAAAAGTGAGAATGGCCAGCACCCAGTCTACATTGGCTACCAAATGCTGTTGTGTTTATTGTAGAATTAATGGTTCCACCTCTTAGGATCTGCTGGAAGCTTCATTAAAACCACAGGGAAGAGAAGTTTAAAATTATCAAATCTCAGTTACTTAAATTTAATTATGAAAAAATAAACCAGTCAATACTATTTTAATTTTTCCATCACATGGCCAGGAATAATTCCAGTAAATTGCAAAATTTACTTCAGTCCTCCCTATATTCAGAAGTCCATTCTTCACCAGTGTATCACTTATTCCGTTTATGGGGAATATGTCAGTATTCTTGGGAATAGTTCAAAATAGCTCCAATGAAAATTCAGTATGAAAGACTGAATTTCCGAGAAAAATATATGTCCAGTTGAAATTAAATAGTATGATTTTTAAGATAAATCCGATCAGTTTAATTGGTAATTTTTCTGTTAATACTCAGCTACTCAGGAATAAGAAAAACATACTACTGTATATAGTGGTAAAATATATATATAGTCCCAAAACTGTTCTGCATACAAATTTAGTTACTAACATACTTCATTTTACAACATTAAATATAAATTATATTTTACTAAATGATACTATCTTTTTAAATTAATTAATTGTCTAACTCAAGTCTTTGACAGTATGTTAATTTAAATGGAGATAAATAATACTTATTAACTTTATTAGTTGTTTCAAACAAGTACTATTGGTGTTTTGGGTTTTGCATATTATATTTTAGTTTTTGTATTTTATTGATATTTCCTGTTATCTTTAAATATTATTTTATTCTTCCTACTTTCTTTTGCTTTTCTTTGTTTTTATCAGCTTGGAATCTTAGATGATGGATTTTTTCAATCTTCATAAAGATGCCAGCTCTTTTTTTCTTAATGCACATTTAAAAGACTACAGATTTTAATCTAAGAATTTTAGCTATATTATGAAAGTGTTGATATGTGATCTCATTATCATTCAGCTAAGATATTTTTTAATTTTGTTGTGATTTCTTTTTTGACTAGTGTGTTATTTAGAAGTTAGCTGCTTAATTGCTAACAGTTGGTGATTTTCTACTTATCTTCCCTCATTAATTTCTAGTTTAATTCCACTATTGGCAGAGTACCTTCTCTGGGTGAAAGCAATCCATTTAAAATTTTTAGGGCTTACTTTATGATGCAACATATGACTAATTTTGGTAAATCTATATGCAGATAAAAATATGTATTTGTTGGTGGTGAAAGCAATAGTCTAAGTATTTCATTTAACTTAGATTTGTTAAGATTTCTGTCCATTTATATCTTTTTATCTTTTGTTTTATGAGATATTGAGAATGTCACATGCCAAAACCTCTCATTATGATCATGGCTTTGTCTGCTCTTTTAATTTTTCATTTTTTAAATTTGTAATTGAGCACAGTATTGGTTTTGAATTATTATAATTTCCAAGTGAATTGATTCTTATATCATTATGAAATATTGCTTCTTATTACTAGAGATTATGCCTCCAGCAAAATATGTTTTAATGTTGGTATAAAAATAGTATATTTCTTTTGGTAGTATTGTTATGATATATATCTTCCAACCTGTTTTTTTTTTTTTTTTTTACATTTTTTATGAGGTACTGGGGATATTTGTTTTTTTACTTCTAATATATTGCTTCTTATAGTTGCTTCTCTCATAAGCAGCAAGTATATATTTTTATTTAAATGAAATCTTTTACTCTTCTTAGCATTTTTAAAAAATTTTGTGGATGGGCACAATACCTTTATTTTATTTATTTATTTATTTATTTATTTTGAGTGTGTGCTGAGGATTGAACCCGGTGCCTCCCACACACTAGCCAAGTACTGTACTACTGAGCCATAACCCTAGCCCTTTCCTTAGCATTTATTTCGGAATAATTTCCCTTCTTTTACATTTTTTATCTTCTTTTATAGGAAAAGAATAATATGTGTTATATTTTATTTCTCAGGTAGCATTTTTAGTTTTTTAAGAATATTTTTGTTGGTTATAAAATTCTAAGTTGTCAACTTTGTTTTGAAGCACATTAAGCTTGATAGTAATGACATATTTTATTTTATTCTGACTTCTATATTTCTCTTCAGAGCTCAACTCGAAGCCTTACTCAAAGAAATAACCTCGGTCTCTCTCTCTTCCTCTACTTCTTTGTCCCTCTCCCTGTCTCTTTCTCCTTCTCCTCATCTCTTATTGCAGTGTTCCAAGAGTTCTTTGCTCTTATCCTGTTGAGGTTTACAGAGGAATATTAGGTTGATAGTCTTCATAGATTCCTAAATAAATACCTGCCATCATCTTTTCAATCTATTATTTATTTCACAATGTTGAGGATGGAACCCAAGGCCTCAAACACACTAAACAAGCCCTTTACCACTGAGCTACATTCCTAGTCTTCAGTCTATTAAATCTATTTTATCTCTTCACTAAGTGCTTCTGGGGAAATTGGATATCCATAGGCACAGGGAGGAAGCCTGGCCCCTGACTCTCATCATATGCTTTTAAAAATGGCCTAAAAATTTAAATCTCAGACCTGTAACGAAGAAGCTACAGAAAGAAAACAGGAGAAATGCTTCAGGACATTGCAAAGGGCAAGGGTCTTTGGGGAAGAACCCAAAAGTATAGAAAGCAAAACCCAAAATGGATGAGGGATGACATCAAACGAAAGTGCTTCTGCACAACAAAAGAAACAGCAGACAATCTATAGAATAGGAAAAGCTGTTAGCAAACGATACACCTTTTTGATTTGGATATAGAGGGTCCCCAAAATATTCATGTGTTGAAGGCTTGGTCCCCCATGTAGCTATGTTCAGAATTGCAGCTTTGGGGAAGTGATTTGATCATGAGGGATCTGACTTCAACAGTAGCTTAATCCATTAAGGCTGAGTGGATTACTGGATGTGGTGGAAACCCTAGGACCTGGGATTTCACTGAAGGAGGTAGGTATCTCCAGGTCACTTTCTTTCTCAGTTTTTCAGCTGCCATGTCTTTCTGCTAAGGTTTCTACTTCATCTCAGGCCCAGAGCAATGGAGTCAGCCAACTATGAATTGAAACCTCTGAAACTGTGAACCAAGATAAATCTTCCCTCCTCTAAGTTGTTTTTCTAAGGTAACTGTCGCAACAATGAAAAGATGGCTAATACAACACTTGACCAAGGGTTAATTTCCAGAATATATCAGTAATTCAAACAATTCAATAGCAAAAACCCCAACCAATCTGATTAAAATATAATCAATAGACCTCAATAGGCATTTCTCAAGACGTAGAAATGGCCAATTGTTATATACAAACATTCACAATCTGACTAATCTTCAGGGAAATAAAAATAGAAACCACATGAAATATCTCCCTCTGGTTGAATGGATATTCTCAAAAAGACAAAAAAAAATATGAAAAATGCTGACAAGAATATGGAAATAAAGGAACCCCTACACACTATTGGGAAGATAAGTTAGTTCAACGTTATGGACAACACATATAGGTTCCTCAAAAAATTAAAGATATGACTATGACACAATTCAGAAATCATATTACAGGGCATGAATCCAAAGGAAATAAAATCAGTATTTCAAAAGGCCATCAGCACTTTTCATAATAGTCAAAAAATAGAAACAACCTAAATGTCTATTAGTTGATAAATGGATGAAGAAAAAAATATGGTGTACACACACACACAGGAATACTATTCAGCCATAAAAAGATGAATTCTTTAATTTTTAATGACATAGATGACACTGGTGGTCACTATGTAAACTGAAATAACCCAGACACAGAAAGACAAATATTGCATGATCTCATTCATGTGTTCCATCTAAAAAAGTTGATCTCATAGAAGTTGAGAACCAAACCATGGCTACTGAAGAATGGGAGGAATAAAGAAGGGTTGGTCAGTACATACTAAATAATGGTAAGATAGCAGAAATAAATTCTGATTTTCTGTCATGCAATAGAGTAACTCTTACCCTATCTTTTTGGGTTTTTACGGGGACTTCATTCCATAGTCATGACTGATTGAATTATAGGCCACTGGTGATCAACTTCGTCTTCAGCCTCCCTTCTTTCCCTGAAGGTCAGGAGAGTGGGACTGGATGTCCCTTCCCTCTCGTCCTACCTTGACTGACCATCATCCTGAAGCTAGATAAGGGATGCTAGCATTCAATCAACTCATTACAACAAAAAGAAAATAGGATCATTTTAAAGATTCTGAGAATTTTAGGGGTTATATTCTATTAAATGGGGAAGAAGACCAAATATATTTTTCTCAATGTCATATACTCACAGAGTGGGCTTTAATTCTGTTCGTGAATGCAACCAAGTTTATTTTCAGTGAGAGGAATCAGTACTTATCCTTTCTCCTGGAATTTTCTCATGGTTAACTTTTGCATCTTGTTCAAGTCTTTATCACGAGATTCATGTTGTGTTCATTGTATCTAAAATGGCTTCCTGGTTGGTATCTATTATATTACCATGTTTTTATGTTCGTAGCAGTTATCATACTATAAATGATCTGTTTTATTTGTTTACTCAGTGACTTATGCTAGCTCCAAAAGAAGGAAATATCTCCCTGGTGGATCAATGGTTGGATCAGTGCTCTGTCCCCAACACCTTGAAGAGTGTCTGGCTATAAACAAAGATCAGTAAACATTTATTATCTGGATAAATGAATGGAAAAACAGTGTACTAATGTGGATAAAGTTGCTATTGCTCTCTGGAGGCATTATATTAAAAATGTCCATTGTAACAATAGCAATGCAGAATAAAAAGGTGTTTTCAGAGTATTCTGAGATTAATCAGGCAGAATTTAAGATGACAATATTTTAAAAGAACATGTTTTAATGTCTTAGGTGTAGGAACTATTTATTCTCAACAAAAGGGAGCTTTTAATAATTCCCACTTCCAAATTCCACCCTATTATTATTAAGAGAAACATAGTACAAGGAGGAGAAGCAGGTGGTCTTAATTCTGTCTGTAATAAATCTCAACTATTAACCATTTGATGAAACAGGAAATCTATGTGGTATTGACTGCTCTTACCGATAATAGATTTCATTTTTAATCTTCTCAGAAAATGTAGTCATCTCTGTCCTAGCTCTTAAGGGTCATCCAAAGGGCTACATTATAAAGGTACAGCTTCTACTCTGAACAACAACAATTGGTTGAGTCCTGATTCACTGTCATCAGGGCAAGTAATTGAGCCTCTGCCATTACTTCTCCCATATGCAGGCAATGAAAGGTGAAAAGAAACAAACATATTTCTGCTAGAGCACAAAGTTCCAAACTTTTCACTAAGCTTCTCTCTTAAGGGTCTGAGTCATAAGGCTCTTGATCATTTTCCCCCATAGGTAACAGATGAGAGAAAGACAAGGATCTCTAGAAGATCAAAATGCAGGAGCAAATAACTTTAATGAAAAGAACAGCAGGCTAAAAAATGAATTGAGCTAGCATTTGAAGTCCTCCAGCATGTCTAACTCTGGGTATAAAATAGAATAGAGCTTGTAACACTTCCCTACCAGGAATGCGCTTTCATCCTGGGGTGACAAACTGATATTCTTGGAAAATTAGCAAATAGCAATGTGCCAAAGTGATAACATGCCAAAAATGACTATTAATAATTTCATCTTTTCCGTCCTGTAGCTTCTTACAGAATCTCCTAGTTTTCCCTAAAATGTGGCTAACAGAATGGAATTTCTTTCGCCTTTTGTTTATTAAAGATGACCTTTCCTGCAAAATGACCCAGGTTACCAAGATGGATGTTATGCCTTTTTTAAGTCTTAGGTGGAAAGAGAAGAAGTGGGATTATTTCTCTCTTGCCTACTTGACATTCACATTTCATCTCCAACTCCTGCTTTCAGCAAGAGCAAACATACATTTTTTTTCTTTCTTGACAATGATATTTAGTTACCCATAGGCTTTGAGCTAATTCCCATAATTGAAATTATTTCAACTAAAGATCAGATTTGTATTAATTACGTAGAACTTAAGAATTGTCAATTTTTTTTTTTTTACCAAATTGAACGAAGTTTTACCTTCTGCTAATTAAAAAGGAAGTCATTACAATCATAGTTTCTACCTTTCAAAACCACAGATTTCAGGAAAACATAAACTATATTTTCATAAAAAATCACATTTCATTAGTATGCTATAAAAATCAGAAGTTCTATTCCCAAAGTTAGAGAATCAACACCATATTCATCAATGACTCTCAAACTCTTTATGTGTCCATTCCTGAAGAAATCATACTACAACAAACATGAAATAGTATCACATGAGCCAAGAACAATTGTATTAACATGAAATACTATATTATGTTCATGCTGTTTTTCAAAATAATACTATATTCTTAATAATGTTTAGATAAATAATTTCTAGGTTTTCTTTGATGCTCTGTAGTTTGTTGATCAGTTTAGTCACCTATTTGAATGCATGGACAAATTTTAAGCACAAATTAAAAAAATTTGTGACAAAATTTAAGGAAAATGTGGGAGAAATATATTCTGATGGATCCATTAATTAAACACAAACGCACAAACATTGTTTTGCTTTTAAATTGGAATAAATACCAACATTAGATTTTAGCAGAGAAACATTTCAGCTCAATTCACAAAAATATTAGTGTACTAAGAAAGTGAAATGTGAAATCCAATAACTTATATTACAAATATCATAAACACCATTACAATAACAAAAAATGTAATCAGATTTCTACATAGTGGGCTTACATAGAGTTCAAATTTTATTCATTAAATGTTTTCATTCATTTAAAAAGGATATGCTGTTTAAACATGTAATTTTTACAGTAATAATGGCTTTAAGAAATACAGATAATTCTGTATAGGCAAGCTTTTAATTAACACTAATTAGGTTAATTGCATCATTAGAATTTACAAGTTTTTCTTTGTTTTTAAGGAATTAATTTTTTTAACATATACACCTCTCAAAGGGGGATTTTCCCCCAATATTTCCAGATTCTAAAAGTAGAGTAATATGGAATAGATTTCCCTTGTTAGTGTAAACAACTAGAGAGAAAACATATAGCAACAATTTTTTGCACATTAGAGAACAGAAAACACAGATCTGTGGTCTTTGAGAAGGAAACAAATGAAATGAGCTCTAAAATGCTTTAAACTTTTCTTGGAAGTACATTCCCATTCATATTGCAGTGAGAGGAATCCTAAACAGAAGACAGAGATTAGAATGTAGGGAAGCTGAAGAGGCAGGAGGTTATAGGACAAAATTTCAAAGGGGTGGATACTACATGAAAATGAAACTTTCCAAAAATGATATGTAGGTTCCATTGAGTACTTTCTTCTAGCATTTGTTTGCATGGGGCGAAAGTACATGAATCTAGGTGAAGAAATACCAGGGAGTTGTAAGTGTAAAAATCCCAACAGCTTAAACACAGTGGAGAGATGGTCAAGCTCCCTATCAACTAGAGCAGAGTTTGTTTGATCACTCAGGGAATTCAGTAGAGACTCCCAAATGAACTCATGTTAATATTAGAGCTAAACAATGCACAGGATACAGTGTGCACTTGACCTACCTTAACAAAGCTTAAAAAGTAGCATCATGAGAATCAAACTTATTGTAAGTAATAAATTATAGCAGGAAAGTATAAAAAGTGCAGACCTCATGGATTTAAGAGAACTATATCCAGCATTCAACAGGAAATTGTTAGCTATGTCAAGAAACAGGAAGTACATCCATGACTAAGATAAAGATCAGCCAAGAGAATAATCCCAGAAATGACAAAGGTGGTGGAATTGGCAGAAGAGAATTTTGAAAGCAGAGATTTAAAGGAAAACATGTAATGAGGTGATCAATGGAAGATATTTATATCAAACAAATAACAATTAAAGATGAGGAGTACTGAAGTGAGAAATATACTAGATGAAATTTATAGCCCAGCAGACACTATAAAACAGATAAATGAACTTGAAAACATAGTGATAGGAAACTAATACTTAAAGGAAGCATAGAAGAAGAATATGTAATAAAATTAAAGAGCCTAGTGAACTATGGAATGACAAATGATCAAATATATCTGCTGAGTTTCAAAAGGATGAGGACACAATGAAAAAGACTTGAAGAAATAATACCAAACAAATTATTAATTTCCAATACCAAGCACATTATAACAACTTATTGCACACAAGCAATAAATCTTAGAATTAAAGACAGCTGGATAAAATAAAGACGATATACAAAGAATGATATCACATTTCTTGCCAGAAGACATTTGAACAACATCTCAAAAAATGCTACAGGCATTGCCAATGTACAATTTTGTATGCAGTGGACATTTACTTCTAAATATGAAAGTCAGATTTAGACTTTTTGCAGATAAATAAAGTGACTGGATTCATGACAATCAGACTCAAACTATATGACAGGTTAAATTTAGACAATCAATCTGAGGTTATCAGATGGATGTGTCAATTGACACACAAGAACCAAGAACACCAGATATCATAACTATTTGGATGAATAAAAAACTTTTTCTCTCAATTTTTAGATTTTTGTAAAAAAATTGATTGTTTAAACCCCAAATAGTAACAATGCATTGTGAGGTTTATAAAATATGTTCAAATCATATAACAAAAATAGCACAAAGAACATGTGATGAATTAGAAGTATCATGTCTTAAGGTTCTTATATTTTATGTTAATCAAATATACATATTTGTTTCATTCAATAGATACTATCATTTCTCGGTATATATATAGAGGGAGGGGGTGGAGACTAAATTAAATAGAAGATGAATGTTGCAAATCCTAGTCACCACAAAAGATAATTGATAAAATGAGACAGATAATAAGCTAGCATGAGAAATAAAATGGGATAAAAGAAAATCACCCAACAAAAAGAAAACACAGAACACATGTGACAAAAAGGAGATAAAGAACAAAAAGACATATTTAGACCTGAATTTAATTACATTAAATTAAATTTTAATTAAGATAGAGGCTGGCTAGAAAAATCAATAGTAAATATAAGATGTCTAAAATAATCTATTTTAAATATAAAAATGGTAGGTTAAAGATAAAAAATGGAATTAGCTATATCATGATAAACTTATGAGAAAACTTGGGCAGCTATTATTTAAGTTTTGAAGCCATGAATGATATTACAAAGGAAAGCATTTTAAAATTTTTAAAAATAAAATTAAATATATTTGTACCTAATAACAGTTTCAAAATACCTGAAGGAAATATGAATAGTTGTTAAAGAGATACGATTAATTCTACCAATATAATTGAATATTTTAACAATCATTTCTCTGTAAGTGATAGAAAAGATAGAAGAGCAGAATGAATGTAGAAGGTATGAACCACACTATCAAGGAATTAGACCTAGTAGATATTTATGGCAAACTCAGAAAATTAGCACATAAGCATTCACAGGTAGATGATATTCTGGTCAATAAAACTAGTGCAAATAAATTTTAAATGCTAAATCTCCAAGTTTTTGCAAGTTGACTACAGCTTCCAAAATAAACCATGGGTCAAAAAAGAAGTTACAGGGGAGTTCAAAAAGTCTAACTAACTAAAAATGAGAACAAAGTATTCTAATTTATGCCATGTTGCTAAACAAATGTTTAGTGTGAAAGTATAGTTTTGAAGACACTAAAAAAAGAGAAATCTCCACATGAATTATGATAGCCCTCTATCTTGAGAATCTAGAAGAAGATCACCATGAACCCATGGAAAGTAGAAGGAAGGGGAGAGGACTGAAAAAAGTGGAAATCAATGAGATAGAAAATAGAGAAAATTGATGGGTCTGAAAGCATTCTCTTCATTGATCAAGAAGGCAGCCCCAAATCATCACTTTAGTGAACTATGATGTGATTTGGGATAAGCTAAAATGATTATCTTATTAAAGGCAGGAAATGAAGCCTGCTTTGGGGGGATTCTTTCTACTTTTCCATCAAATATTGCTACCTGCTTATTATAATACTGTTAAACATAATCTGAAGCTCATTAGATACTATCAATAGATCAATGTAATATCAATAGATACTATCACTTCTAGGTAATTTTCATAGATATTGATTAAAAGGAGTTTTGAAATATCACGTACAAGACTGCAAATAAAGGTAGAAGACATTAATGTTACTGAAGCAAGTGTCTGTCTGAATAGATATTTAACAGTCTAAGAGGCTGTAATATTTGAAACTCTGATTCAATGACCCACATATTTCTAAGTATTCAATTTTAGTACTCTATATATTTGTAAACTGCCATTTGAATTTGTAAATGAAGTAGAAATGTGAGTATTTTCAGAACTGCTATGCAAATTGACGTATACCAGGCCTCATTGTAAGAACTGCTCAGTCCTCCTTGGCATTGGTTGATGTTTTAGTTTGACTGTAGATCATTGGTTAGGCTCAGGTGGGGAAATGGGGCTTTCTGGAGGCTGTTTATCTTGGTAGTTGAATCAGGCAAGGTCTATAGGAACACGGGGTACATGTGTGACCCTGAGTAGTAAAGGGCTACCAGATTCCATTTTGAATTTAGGCTCAATTATCCACGTAGACCTTTCTTTTTTGGGGGGTGGGTGGGTGGTGGAAGATAGTGGAGATTAAACTCAGGTGCACTCACCACTAAGCCACATCCCCAGCCCTATTTTGTATTTTATTTAGAAACAGATTTGCACTGAGTTGCTTAGCGTCTTGCCATTGCTGAGGCTGGTTTTGAACTTGTGAGTCTTCTGCCTCAGTCTTCTAAGCCACTGGGATTATAGGTGTGTGCCATCATGGAGGATAGATCATGTATGTGTATATATGTATATATATGCCAGGCGAGCGCGCTACCCATTGAGCCACATCCTCAGCCCCAAATGAAAGCAATTTTATGAGAAACAAATTGGTCATCATGAAATTTTCATAAAATAACATTGGCCTCAAAATAAATATTCCCTATCAATTTTGTTTTAAGCAGGATTTCTCACTAATGTTAAGTAGTCAATTCTGGATCAATGTCAGTCAATTTTTTATAAATTGTTTTGACCTGAAGTGATAAAATATTTAATATGTGATTAAAAAGAAAGTGTTGATAAATTAGTGGAAGCCCTCCTAAAGGGGAAGAGGCAGAATTTGTTAAAAAAATAACAAAATTTAAAAATATTCAGGTTTTGACTTGATTAATTATTTTATTATTTATTTTTAAAATTTTTAGTTGTCATTGGACACAATACCTTTATTTTATTTATTTTATGTGGTGCTGAGGATCGAATCCAGCGTCTCGAACATGCTAGGCAAGTGCTCTACCACTGTCCACAATCTCAGCCCCTAATTATTTTAGATATACTTTTTATATATGTATATATGCTTTTAGACACATTTACCTGTCATATTATCAATTTTAGTAGACATTACATAGATGTCTAAGTTTGATATCTTTATCAAGTTCTTAAGGTTCATATAATATTTTACTCATTTAATAAATTAAGAAGTTTCTCACTATTTTTTTGTTTTCAGTCTAATGCAGGCACAATCTTTTTTTCTGATATTTAGAATAATTAATTAGTAAGTCTCTCAACATTTAGTATTTTTAGGCAATGAATTTTAATAAATATATCACAATTTCTCCAACATATAATGGCCTATATAGACTTTTAACTTGCATTAACTTTTATATTTTATAAATTTTTGTAGAAATTAAGTTATTTGAATAACTAAAATTACCAAAAGTATATCATAATACTTTAAAAATCTTAGTTCCTTCTTTATTCAGATTAGTCTTTTTTTCTACTATCATATTTACTAGAAATTCAAAATTTTATGCTTATTCACTTACCATCAAAATAATCTTTTAGATTTCTCATTGATCTATTTTCTACTGTGCAAATCATTACATTCTCATGCAAACTTCAGTATTTCTGGAAATAATAGGGCCTACCCATTATATATAGATTGCTGGAATCTATTATTATCCTTCAGTGGTCAACTCAGATTTCCAAATTTTAAAGATATTTTTCTCTGGCTAAACACTAATACATTAAAATATGAGAGAACAAAGAGTATACACGCAGTGTTCCTATAAAGCAATTTTTTTCATTTTTCTTCTTGCTCCAATTTTCTTTTTCTTTATTTTAAAATGTTTTTTTATTCCTATGGTGCTGAGAATCGAATACAAGGCCTTATAGGTACTAGGCAAGTGCCCTACCTCAGAGGTACCTCCTGGCCTTAGAAAGCCTTTTCTGCCCTAAATAACAAAAATAACAATAATTACAAAACTCTATCCCATTAAGTAGACATATATTTTTAAAATTTCTAGCTTTTTCATCAGATCTGACTCATTGTGTAGTGTTTTCTTCTGTATGGATTTACAAATATTTCCTTATAGTGATCTTGTATTTTTTCTGACACAACTGCTATTGTGAGAAGTGTGTCTTATGAGTTTGTATGTCCTGTAATGTTTGGTATTTGGCTTTATTGTGATGGATCTTGAGAAAATAACCCATACAAGTTTTGGTGTTTTAAAATCTATTTTTCTTTCTCAGCATGGCACAGTATGAATGTCTGTTTTCTGTAACTGCTGGACAACTGGAATGGTGTGGGTGCAGGTAATGATTTGTAAGTACCTACCGTATAAAATGCTTCCAATATTTATCTCATGTAATCCTATAACAATCCAGTAAGGTCAACCTTTTTTTCCCCCCTGTGGACAAATAGATTTAAAGTTAAGTGTCTTGCTCAGAACACATTTTTAGGAGTACAGGTAGCGCTGGAACTCAGAGTGTGTCATGCCAACGTCTACTTCCCTTTCTCTAAATTACATTCCCTTTCAAGATGATGTGATTCCTATTAGGAATTCCTATAGTGTTTGATGCATATCTAATTGTTCCACCTTTACTGTATTATTCAGTCCTTTGCTATCCTTATTAAATTAGTAATGGGGGTTCTCCAGGGATAATTGAATGCCATAATTTCATAGTGGATTTTTAGAAATGCTCATTCCCTAGGAAATCCAATCTCATGTACCACAGTTAGAGGCTTCAACTGCTGACTCCTCCTGGCTGTTAATTGTTAAACTCTGATTTGCTCCAGTCTTGAGCCTCACATTTTTTTTTTTTAAGATTGTTTGTGTGCTGCAGATCAAACCCATAGCCTTGTGCATACGAAGCATGTTCTCCACCAGTAAGCTACATCCTAGCCCCACAAATGTTTTTAACAACTCAGATTATATGCTTTACCATTTTTATTTATTGGTAAGGATAATTAATAAATGTTTACTTCAGAGCATTTGAAAACAATGAAAAACATAAAAAAATAATCTCTAATTCCACAAGTTGAGAGAACCATGAATTTTCATGAATTTTTAAATAAATTTTCTTTCTGTCCGATTAAATTGTTGTTAAATATGTATACACACTCACACTTTTTTAAAAAAAATCAATTTGAATCAAACCAGTTCCTCTGGTTTGAGTCTCCTTTTCTTAACAATATAAAGTGAATATTTTCACATTATAAATACTATTCAAGAAAGTGACTTTTATTAGCTTCATTGTATTGTGTTGTATGTATGTATTATACTGTAACAATTTGATTATTGTTAGGCATTCAGGACTAAAATTATATATAATTTTATGCAAGTCAAGGAATGTGTATTGGTGTATATTTTAAATTGTACCTAGTGACATAACAAATGAAATTACTTTTAATACAATTTCATCAGGCAAAGGTAGCCTTGGAATTGAACAGCCAAAGAGCCACCATTGGTGAAATATGCATCATCTTCTTGACAATAAACTTTCAGCAATTTCTCTTAATGGTACTTTCCATTTCAGGCTGGGTTTCATTATGATGGTCTCTCCAGGAACATGCTAAATCTTCCTCTCTAGAACACTTGCATTCTTTAATTAGTCTTTCTATCAGGTAGTGTAATGCTGCCAATGTTTTTCTGTCCAATGGATAACAGATATGAAAACTGAGATGACGCTTCTAGATAATAATCTTCTAAGAACAGGTGAACTTGGAAAGCACATTTTAAATGGGATTAAATTCTGCAGTATAAATCTTGATGAGACTATTCATTACTGATGCTTTTTCTGTTCTTGGCATCCCCAGAATTTCATCATACACTTTCTTGAATCTGTTATCTGTACATTTGTGCTTTCCTGTAAGTGGTTTGTGAAATAAAGAGAACATTTACTTCCCATTTGACTATTTTATAATAGCTTCTAAATAGGAAAGTTGTGAGAAAATGTTCACATATAATGTGAAGCTATTGAATTTTTTCATAAAAGGCGAGAAAAAGCAAAAAAAAAAAATCTCATTTCACCTAATGCATTTCACAGATTGCCATAAACTAGGGCTCTTTATCATTGGGAAGAAAATGCTGCTTTTCTTCAATAGGAAACAAACATATTTGCATCATAAGAGAATGGAGAAGCTGTAAATAGAAGGGTAACTTTTGGTTGTTGCTATGCAGACAGAGCTAACTGTCATAACCCTCAGAGTCATTGGGGGAATATTTTCACACAAAAGGTGAGAATCTAATCGTTTATTCATTAGAATCTATGATTTACTTCCCATACATAAATAAGCACAGTTTTAAAAATACCAAATTCGGAATGACTTCAGGTCTTTTAGGGTGACTTCAACATCCCAGCCTTCTGTTTCCCAAACATCCTGATCTGCATAGCTAGAGTCAGTGCTGGCCACTCCATGGATCTCTTTAACTTATAGCAACTCTAAGATCAGGGATACCAATGCTTCTTTTTTTTAATTTTTTTTTTCTTTTTTTAATTTTTATTGGTTGTTCACAAGATTACAAAGCTCTTGACATATCATATTTCATACATTAGATTGAAGTGGGTTATGAACTCCCAATTTTACCCCAAATGCAGATTGCCAATGCTTCTTTCTTATTATTTAATATCTTCCTTTATTTTCTAGAGAAACTATTCTTTGTGACCCGGTGTGCCACCTAATCCTGATGTAGTCCTGCATTTCAATGTCCATTGTCACTTTCCTGGGTGTTGTGGTAACTCCCTCCCCAGCCTGGACTTGTTGAGTCCTTTTTTATCTTTGACTTCCTGCCATTTCTGCTTTCTATTTAGTTTAATTAGTTTAATCTCAATGAATGCTCAAATTCTAGCTTCTGTTGTTACTCTTATTACCACTAACCTGTCAAGAGTTGATAAAGTTATATTGTTGAGATAAATCTGTTATACGTTCATACTAATTAGCCTAATTGGGGATCTCACTCTGCTAAGATTAATTTTTTTTTTTGGAGAGAGAGAGAGAGAGAATTTTTAATATTTATTTTTTAGTTCTCGGCGGACACAACATCTTTGTTGGTATGTGGTGCTGAGGATCGAACCCAGGCCGCACGCATGCCAGGTGAGCGCGCTACCGCTTGAGCCACATCCCCAGCCCCTAAGATGATTATTTTTTCAAATAATTACTTGAGAACTCCTATCCCCAGTGTCTGTTGTGAATGCAACAATTCTTTTGAGCTCTTGTCATATGACCAACTAGTTATTGTTTATATTAGGTGTCCCCAAAAGCTCATATGTGAGACATTGTAAGAAAGTTTAAAGATGATTAGGTGATAAGAGCCTTAATCTAAGCAGTAAATTAATTCCCTGATCCTGATTAACTTGGTGGTAACTATAAGCAGTTAGGGTGTAGCTGGAGGAGGTGGATCATTGGGGGTATGCCTTTGGGGTTTGTATTTTGGCGCAGAGAGCTCTCTCTTCTCATCTCTCTCTATTTCCTGATATAACTCCTTAAGCCACTTTCTTACCACACTCTTTTGCCATAATATTCTGCTTCTGCTTGAGCCACAAAGAATGAAGTTGGCCATTTATGGACTGAGATCTCTGAAACTATGAGCCTCCCAAATAAACTGTTCCTCTTCTAATTGTTGGCAGGTCTTTTGGCCACAGCAACAAAAAAATGCTCACTCACACACAACTTAACTCTGGTTCCCCAGTTCTGAAAAATACCTTGTAGATTAGTTAGAATGCAGGGGTTGTCTACTGTAGGTATTGCTACTCTGTCCTTTTGCACTGTGATTGCTCCCACCTCTTCTGGATGTTCTCTATTTGCAAAAGTGCTCCTTTTTTCAGCATCTCAGACTTAGGTAAATCACAAAACCATTGAAGAAGTTAAGGAGAGAGGTTCCCAGCATTTGTCTTAGGAAGGTGATTATACAGTTTTGCAGTGGGCCCAGGAATCTGTAATTGTCAGAGTATTTAAGGCCATTATGTTGCAGGGGGACCACAAGCTAACTCAGAAACCATCTAAGGGCCAAGTCTCATTTTCACTTGGACACCAAATCTCATTTCTCTCACTAGAATTGCTGATGTAAGAGGGGGCACATTGTTAAATTTGATTTTCAGATAAACAGCGAATAATTTTTTAAGCTTAAGCAAGTCCTAAATATTACAAGAGATATATTTATGCTAAAAAATTATGATGCCTGTCTGAAATTGAAATGTCCTAGGCATCTTACAGTTCTATTCACTAAACCTGAACCCTACTCCTTACCTTACCTAAGGCTGTACTTCACCCTTCCTTTGTTCCTTTTCCATCTCTGATGACTGTGAGTAAACAGCTCCTTCTCATCTGCCTCCAAATGTGCTGAGGTCTCAATTTTCCTCTGCATGGAGCATACTGACCTTTGGCTTTGCTTTCCATGGGTATTTCTCTGTGTTTCTCCAGGCAGTGTCTCTTGATTTCAGTCTTTCATGTAGCTCAACCTCCTTTCTGCATCTCTCCTTATTAAAATTCAGCTTTCTTTTTAATGTTGAACTCAGTTTCATTCTCACAAGCCTCCACATATACCTCCCTAAGAGCAGTGTAGTTATAAGGCATATTTTCCATAAGTCTGCAAGTTAGATCTTTGGGGGCTGGAACTATATTCCCAGTGCGTAGCATAGTGCCAGATGTACACTGGGTACTCAATGGGTGTTTCTGAATGGCCCAGTGAACATAATCCTGCCTTTTGCAAGAAGCCTTCTTTATTCTCGTCATTGTTGTCTCCTTTCTAGCCTTGGATTCTAAGTATATGTACACTAGAACCTCTCAGTCCTTACTTTTTTTTTTAAATTTTAATATTTATTTTTTAAGTTCTCGGCGGACACAACATCTTTGTTGGTATGTGGTGTTGAGGATCGAACCCCGGCTGCAAGCATGCCAGGCGAGCGCGCTACCGCTTGAGCCACATCCCCAGCCCAGCAGATGGGTCTTAAAAGATGCCCAAGAGTGCTACCAGGGGCCTGACTGACATCTCTTCTAAGGAATTATTTGATTTTAAGAAAGAAACCAAGATACAAAGCTGTTTTGTTCTTTTCAGGTTAGAATCACTACTAAAGTGGCAACTTTCACATTTGAAATACTTAAAGACTTTGACATATAATTTGAAAGTACTTTTAATATCAATATTTCACCCTTCTTAGTTCCAAAACTGAAACACGTTTTAAATATCTTTTCTTTTGTTTGTGTCTGTTCTGGGTAGAGTTTTGCTGGTGATGTTGCCTTTGTTTGTTATGGTCTTTCTCTTCTTTTTTCTGGTTCCCATCTCTCCTTTGTTTAGGATCAGAATGACTTAGATAAAGAAGGGAGGTGAGTAGAAGAAATCAGATTTCTCAGCACAGGGCCAGTGTCAACCACCACAAAGTAAAGGATGGAAAGGGTCAGATAAAGGAGGAGAGCAATCTGGAAAACCACTGGAGCTTGTGACTCCACAACCTCCAGCAGTGGGTTTCTTTCCTCTGAGCACTTAGTTTTTAAAATAAGAACAGTGAGCTGAAGTACTGGGAGGTAGTAGTACCTGCCTTTTAAAATTCCCTAAATTGGTCTCTTTGGCAGCAGCTTAAATGTGAGTCTGGGAATACATTTCCTTTTAAAAAACATTTACTATATTGGCTACTTTGACTTGTGGTTTATTTTAAATGAATCAACCTCACAGATATCTGAAAAAAACACTTCAGTGTTTCAGAATTAGCTCTCATCTCTAACCTGAGTACGCAGCATTAGCTTCCTGTAAATCTCAATATAAGATCAAAACCATTTAGAATACGGAGCACTTGATTCTTTCCAGGCACAATCAATGGGATGACATTTTTCTTTCATGGGATAGATATATCAAGATTTTATTCTCTATGTGGTGCATTTAGTATATATTATTGTATTAATGTAAGTATTACATTAATCAACATAATATTTTGCTAGTTAAAAATGTTTATTTTAATTATCAGGAGGACCAATATCACTATTAGGCAATTGATTTAGATGGAAAATTTTTGTTTGGAATCTTTAACAGATCAAGAAGCCTGAAGTTCTGGAAGAGTTGATGAGACATTTTCATGCAATTGCTTAGAAGGAAAAAAGTTGCCCTAAATTCTTTATGAACCTCTGTTAGTGTCCTTCCAATTAGTTGCAGCAGTCTCATGAGATCAAATCTATCTAGTCCGTGTTTTAGCACTCTTCCCATTGCCCAATAGTGAACAGTCCATAAAAGGTCAGGAAGTGTGTTGACCAACTCTGAGCAGCACTTAAGAGATTGTAAGGTATTTCTCTGGCCTTCCTTTGTGTATCTCCACCAAAATTTATCCATCCTTTATTTGAATTCTATTTGTCTTAGGCTGTGTAAATCAGTAACAAGTTAATTAAACAGATAAACCCATTGAGACAATGTTTTAGCACTACTTTTCTCTCTGAGACAATGTTCAGTTAAAGTAACAGTGTATCAGATGACAGTCCTCATAAAATGACATTAAAGGGGGGCAGAGTTTTAGGCAACATGCAAGTCTATGGGGAAAAATGCTCTCATTCATAACGACTGTTTACATATCCAATTAGATAATAATGTTGGCATTTCATAAATGACACAGTGAAGCAGCACCTTCTGTGGAAGCCAAGACTTGATGAGTCGTCAACATGACTCAGAACAAGTGTAGGAGGAACAGCATGATTATAAATAGGCTATGCTGGCCTATGTGATGCAGTAAATATAAATTCATAGACTCTTAAATAATAATGGCTATAATAAGCATGGCAATCAGTTTCTCAAGCACAATTAAACAAACAGAATTACACATTTTTGAGGCCAAATGGAAAAAGAAGAAATGTAACCATCCTAGTTGGTTATATTATTATTGGTCAAACAAAAATGAGAGTTTGTAGTTTTTAAACTGGATGAGAGTTTTGCTGGATGAGAGCAAAAATGAAAAAAAAGAACAAACCAGAAATAAAACTGAGAGTAATTCAACACTGTATTTAAAAATGAGACATCTGTACTATACCCATATTAATGGTATTTATGAGAGCTATAATAAATAGGTGCATGTATTGTTTTTGATTCCTTTCAGTTCTTTCTCTTAAGTCATTTAATTTTGGTGATATTTCAATTGAGTACCATAATTATAACAAGTTTCCATTTAGGGGAAGATGTAACCATCTGAAAATGGGATTATCTGTTGACAGTGTGTTATGGTGAAGGCAGTTTCTAAACCTCTGCACCTGCCTTCTCTTGATCTGCTCACTTCTCTTGGCTATATCTTTATCTTTGGAGTATGTCCCACGGCTAGACGTTGGCAAATCAAAACAGAACATAAGTACTTGCTGTGAAAGGGAATGTAGGCTAAGGCCAACATGTCTGCCTTTGTGCCTGTGATCACATTTTGAAACGAAGATGTGCAGTCCACGTATGTTTATTTAGCATGTGTTGATTCATATGCATATATCAAAACAGACATTTTTAAGGATGACATAATAGAAAAAATATAAAGATAGCATTTGTCATTATTGGAAACTTTGTAGACTATTTCCACAAATACATCATATATCAATGCCCCCCCCCAAAACACCCCACACCCAACAGTGATATAAAAGTTATATGCACATGCACAATCCTCCATTAATAATAATTCACTCACCAGAAATTAAAACCTAAAATATCTGAAAAATCATAATACATTCATTTATAAATTCCTTGTGGACAAAATGAATCAAGGCATTCTAAATCAACCTTTTGTAGATTTTTAGCTAATTCCAAAGCTTCTAGTAAATAACTCTTCTTTTGTATATATACAAAAGAAATTATCATGGTCAACCTTCCCAGAATTGCTCAGCCATAGAAACTGATGTTACCAATCTTTGAGGACAATTCTCATATATTTAAAGGTAATTCTTACCAAAAAACACTGTATCTCAGGATCTTTTTCCAGGGCCTGGAATTAGAATTTTTGTACAAAATGCCCTCTCAGCCTATAGAATCCCAATATTCTTTGTACAAGATTCTTTGTACAATATTCTTTGTACAAGAGGGCCTTGTACAAAGGCCCTCTCAGCCTAGAGAATCCCAATACTTTCTCTAAAAATTACTGCTGCAGAGCAGAGGATGGTCCCCATGTGCTCATGTCCTGATTGGTTCTCTATTTTTCAGGGCAAGAGCAGGATGCAGTCCAATTCTGATTGCCTTGGGCTTCATCGACACCCTTCCCATGAGTGATCAAACCTGCCCTTCACAACACTGTGATTCAGACTAGTTGAATCACCCAGATCAAGGAGCTTACCTCTTAGCTGACATTGGGCATAATTCTTCTTCATGACCCATCAGATTGAGCCGTAAAGTTCAATGCCATCTGAAGTTGTACCTGAAGTGGTCACATATGATGAACTGCATAATTTAATAATGCTTCATTCCCCTTGGAAGTTAGCCCTAGAATCTGGTTAGCTTTGTTCCCACCCATGCCTGTATAGACAGTAGATACAAAATACTGGTTTTATTATGTTGGTAACTAAAATTTCTCTTCAAAGAGGAAAGTCTATATTTATAAATACCTTGATGTGTGACTTTAGATATGGAAAGGGAAAATTTAGAGCTTGGAAGTAGGCCCAAGAAGGTACAAAGAACTGCACTATTTTTTTCATAAGAAATGGGCATTACTGGTACAGAAGTTCTGGAGGAGGTCAAAGATAGAGCTCAGAAATGTCGCTGGAGACTGAACTCTAACAAAAAATGGCGACCCAATAAATTCCTTGATGGCAAGTAATAAAAGGAATATATTTTAAGAACTAACATCTCATTTTAAGTTGGTTACCATGATATCATGATATTCAAGATATTGAAAATAAGATTTAGAGTAATTCCATAGCAAGAGAGTTTAGTTACTTCCATTAAACATTATTATAACATCTACAAAGAAACTTTGGAATTTCTTGTTTCCTGTTTGTTATTTTCTTCTTTCTATCAATTTTTGCTCATATTTTAAAGAATGTCATGTTTACCAAAAAGTAAAAGGCAGTGTGCCATCTTCAAGTTGGACTTGTCATGGAAAGGCCCCTCTTGTCCTAGATGCTAACTCTAAGGGGCTTTAATGAACCTTCAGGGCTCCATGAAACACTTTTTGGAAACCACTGAACTAAGTTTGCTCTGGGTTACCTTCTAGATTTAAAATTCTCTGATTGAATTCAACTCTTTGATGACTTACCATTTATCCAAAAAAATTGTAAGAAGCTACACAGATGACATTAGGAGAATACATTTGATTCATCACTTTTCTTACTTTCAATATTAAAATATTAGCAGGTCTCTCTAAACCTGGCTGTAATCCATCCTCAATAGTATATTTCTAAGTTAAACCCACAATAATGCAAAACTAAATCCACACAGAGCGCTTGTAGCGTGATATGTCTAGTCTATCCTCCTAGTAACTCTATAAAATGAACATAATCATTACTGCCATTTTACAAATCAAGGGAAAGAGGCACAGGTGATTAAGTTAGTTCTTGCAGGCCACATAGCTCATGCATGAACAAGCTATGACCTAAGGGGCACCAGAGTGTGATCTCATCCCCCATATCACAGAGCCTTGACATAATCTCTGATATGGTTCGAACCTTATAAGGCCTCCAGAGGTCCATATACTAAAGGATTGATTGCCAGTCTTGTTGCTATTGGGAGGTGAAACCTTCAGGAGACAGGGTCTAGTGGAAGGAAAGGACTTTATGGTGCCATGCCCTTGAAGGAGATATTGGGATCCTGTCCCTCTCATTTTCTTTGCTTTCTGCCACCATGCGATGAGCAGCTTGTTCTACATGTGCTCTTGCCATGCTGTAAAGCAATAGGGTCAAGCATCCATGGACTGAAATCTCTAAACCCATGAGCACAAATAAAACTTTCCTCTTTTACATTGTTTATTTCAGGTACTTTGTTATGGCAACAGAAAGTTGACTAACACAGTCTCTTACCTGATCTTTCTATTTCTTGTCTCGTCTGGTACCATTTCATTCTCCATGCTGATGTCAGAGTGGTTTTCTAAAAGTGGAAATAAGATCCTGTTGTTTTCCTGATTAAAATCAGACAGTGCATCTCCATTGCACATATGATAAAATTCTATACATTTCTCACCATAGCTTAAAAAATCTCATAGGATTTGCACTGACTCTCCATCAGCCTCTTTATATCACTGTGAAAACTGCATGGAATCAGGGATTTTGTTGGTCTTGTTTCTTTCTGTCTTCCCAGTATGTTAACTGTACCTGTCACACAGCAGTATTAAAACATAAAGGCATCAATAAGTAAGGTATTCAGATTGAGCAATGGCAGATGGAAAGAGAAAACTCTTATTATTTATAATGTGCATCATACTTTTGCCCTAATTCTTCCCCTAAAAACCCTGAGCTTCAATATACCAAGAGAAGTCTTTTGTCATTTCCAGGTTTGCCAAGCCTTAGGCATTTACACCTGTCTGAGAACTGAGTTTACGATAGACGCAGATAACGTGTTCTGTCCACATTCATGTTTTTACTCACACTATTCAATAAAGGCTCAGAAATCTAAGTGGGGATTGGGGAATGATCCTTCCTGCTTCTTATCTTTTAAACTAACCACTTTACAAATGACTTCTTCTTATGCATTTCTGTACATATTATAAATATTTAAAGTAAATGTGTTTTGTTTGCCAAAATAAAAAGTAATCCCTATTATTAAAATGTCTATTGTACCCAGAACAATATACAAATTGAACATGATAGGTAACAAAATGACAATGTAATTCCTCACATAAATAAAAATCAATTCTAAAATTTGTTTGGAACCACAAAAACCTGAATTACCAAAGTAAGTTTGAAAGTCTGGGGGTATATTTCAATAGTATTCTACCTGCTTAGCACATGTGAATACTTGGGTTGGATTGCCAGTAATGCTAAAAAAAAAAAAAGTGATCTTGAGAAAAAAAAAATCAAAATCATTGTATATCTTCATTTCAAATTATATTACAAATATAATTTGTATCAAATTAGTGTGTACTAACATAAAAACTGACATATAGATAGAATGAAACAGAATAGAGAGCACAGAAATAAATCCAAACATGAACAATCAACTAATTTTTAACAAGACACCATGACGATTTAATGGGAAAGGGTAAAAAAGGTGGTGAGAAAACATATACATTCAAAAGAAAGAAATCATCCTATGCCCATATGCAAACATCAACTCAAAATAAATAAAATACCTAACTGTAAGACCTGAAATCATAAAACTCTTTGAAAAAAACATAAAAGAAAGCTACTTGACATTGGCTTTGGTAAGAGTTTTTGGATATTATACCAGAAGTCAGGCTACTAAATAAATAAATAAATGGGAATATATTCAACTAGTATAGGAACCAAAAACAACAACAACAACAATAATAACCCAGAAAAGATGTTTTATGAATTGGAAGACAACATTCAGAAACCATGTATTTCTTAAGAGATTAATGTATCCAATTTTTATAGCTGCTCAATTCAGTATAGCTACAAGTTATGGAACCTTCAAAGGTGAATGGGTAACTGAAATGTGGTATGTATAGACAATGGAATATTACTGAACCATAAAGAAGAATGACTTTATGACATTGGCTGGTAAATGGAAGGATCTGGAGACTATCATGCTAAGTGAAGTAAATCAATCCCCCAAAACCAAAGGTTGAATGTTCTCTCTGATATGGAGGGGTGAGGATAGAATAGGAAAGATAATAGACTGAATCAAATGTAACTTTTCTATGTACATAAATGAAAACACTATAGTGAATCTCATTATCTTGTACATCCACAAGACTGGGATCCTAATTACAATAAGACATACTCCATGTTGGTATAAATTGGGGCTGGGGATGTGGCTCAGTGATAGAGCGCTTGCCTAGCATGTGTGAAGCACTAGTTAGAGAACCCCTGTGGAGCTGCTCTCCGCAGAAATCACCAGTGCGGTGACCCCACACGGGGCTCCAGGCCTCAGCATTTGAGTAGGACGCCCTGCACTGGAGGAACCAAAGCCTGAAGTCCTAGCCCATGCAAGACTTGGCCAGTGCCTTTGCAGAATCACCTACCAACACATCTGCAGATCACCAAGACTTTGCTCCACTCCCACGCAGGTCACTCAGCTGCTACCTACCCACAGCACAACGCCATCGCCAGCTTCCCCCACCTCACCAGGCTCCCCCCACCTCACCAGGTTCCCTCCACTTCCCCAGGCTCCCTCCACCTCACCAGACAGCCCGGTGCTGAAAGCAGACCGCCACCATCTTGGCTCAACATTCTTGCCATATTAGCTGGAGGCAGTTCCCAGATGGGATCTCCAGCGGCCAGGTACCAGGTTTCCAACCTTCCCCCTCCCTAGCAGCGGTAACCCAACACAGTAGCTCCCCAACACAGGTGTGCAGTGCAACCAGGGAACCACCCACGGGAGCCCTGGAGTGAGAGCTTCCTCAATTGGGAACTGCTGGGGCAGAGAGAGACCAGGAACTGGGGAATATCCAGGCCAGAGAGGGAGATAGTACCAGGCGCTCAGGTCCTATGAGCGAGTGGTCCCCAAAAGAGACCAGTGAGGTGCAGGCTTTCTATAGTTGACTGGTGGGTGCCACTCCCTGCATCCAGGTGCCCTGTGCTGGGACCATTCTTCCCACTCTTGGTTACCTCCGCTATCCAGAGGGCAGAGATACCAGCTGACAACAGAGGACACCACCTACTGGATGAGAAGAGAAGCAGGAAGGATACGGATCTCTAAAGCTAGCTACAACCCTGGTCTCTTCCTTTGAGTTTTTTTGTTTGTTTGTTTGTTGGTTGGTTGGTTGGTTGGTTGTTTTTTTCTCTTTTACCCCTCCATCCTCTGACCCTCATATCCCCAACATATGTGAAACCAAGAACTTTGCATGAAATAGGACTTTGAGGACTGGGTAATCTGAATAATATAATATAGAGGTATTGTATATGATCTTTTTTTTTTCTTTTCATTTTTATTCTTTCATTTTTCTTTCCCCCTCCAAGTTTTACTGTTTTAACATCTGTATTTTTCTAAATACATATGTGTGTTTGTTTTATGTACTCTACTGTCTTCCCACGTACTTGCCTATCCTAAATTACTTCCTATCTATTCTCTTGCTACTAACCCCCCTCATTAGATTTCTCCTTCACACTTTCTAAGATATATTAACTCTGTATCCTCACATCCTACCTCCTCAGCATAAGTTCCACCTCCAGTTTATTGTCCACTGTCAGAAACTGTGAACCTTTTGACAAAACTACTGATTATATTTTAGGCAATAATTGAATCCAACATTTCTGGACATTGAGACTAAACTGTAAACATCTTAATAACAACAAAGTGTTCATAGGTGGTATATTGCTGATATTGGAATCTGTTAATATTGTTATTCCCCACAAAGGAGAGGTCTTAGAACCCTACAAGAGCACTACAAACCTATAGGGTAAAAACAATAACAATCTAGACTCACAGAGCTGGAAAGGAAGACACAGGAGCAACATGAAAAGACAAGGGAAAAAGTGACCCAAACAAATGAAGACACCACTTCATTAGAATCATTGGCAGCCACAGCAGAAGGAATGACAGAGAAGGAGTTTAGGATGTACATGGTTAAAATGTTCTGTGAACTCAAGGAAGATATCAGAGAGCAAATACAAGCGGTTAAAGATCACTTTCACAAGGAGCTACATAAACAAATACAGGAAGCAAAAGATCACCTCAACAGGGAGACAAGAGATGCTAAAAACAAAAAACAAAACAGAAATCCTTGAAATGAAAGAAATAATAAACCAAATTAAAAGCTCAAATGAAAGCATCACCAACAGAGTAGACCACTTGGAAGATCAGACATCAGACAATGAAGACAAAATATATCATCTAGAAAAAAAATATAGATCACACAGTGATAATGGCAAGAAACCATGAGTGGAACATTCAAGAAATATGGGATAGCATAAAAAGACCAAACTTAAGAGTTATTGGGATAGAGGAAGTCATAGAGGTCCAAACCTAAGGAATGAACAATCTATTCAATGAAATAATATTAGAAAACTTTCCAAACATGAAGAGTGAATTGGAGATCCAAATTCAAGAAGCCTACAGGACACCAAATGTACAAAATCACAACAGATCCATACCAAGGCACATTATAATGAAAATGCCCAACATACAGAATAAGGAGAGAATTTTAAAAGCCACAAGAGAAAGGAATCAGATTACATATGTGGGAAAACCAATTAGGATAATGGCAGGTTTTTTGACATGAACCCTGAAAACTAAAAGATCCCGGAACAACATATATCAAGCTCTGAAAGAAAATGGGTGCCAACCAAGAATCTTGTATCCAGCAAAATTAAGCTTTAGATTTGATGATGAAATAAAATCCTTCCATGATAAACAAAAGTTAAAAGAATTTGTAGCTAGAAAACTGACACTACAAAACATCCTTGGAAAAATATTCCATGAAGAGGAGACAAAAAACAACAATGAAAATCATCAGAGGGAGGTAGTACCCTAAAGGAAAAACTAATCAAAGAAGAAAATCAAGTCAAGTTAAATAACAAAAATAAACAAATATGGCTGAGAATACAAACTATGTCCCTGAATGTTAATGGCTTAAATTCACTAATCAAAAGACATAGACTAGCATATTGGATTAAAAAAAGATCCAACAATATTCTGCCTCCAGGAGACTCATCTGATAGGTAAAGACATACACAGACTAAAGGTAAAAGGTTGGGACAAATCATACCATTCACATTGACTGTGGAAGCAAGCAGGGATTTCCATCCTCATATCAAATAAAGTAGACTTCAAGCCAAGGTTAATCAAAAGGGATAAAGGTGGACACTACATACTGCTCAAGGGAACCATACACCAACAAGACATAACAATCATAAATATATATGCCCTAAACAATGGTGCAGCTATGTTCATCAAACAAATTCTTCTCAAGTTCAAGAGTCAAATTGATCACAACACAATAATCTTGGGTGATTTTAACACACCTCTCTTACCAGTGGATGGATCTTCAAAACAAAAGTTGAATACAGAATCTATAGAACTCAATGCTACAATCAATAACTTAGACTTAACTGACATATATAGAATATTTCAACCTGCATCAAGTGGATACACTTTCTTCCCAGCAGCACATGGATCTTTCTTTAAAATAGACCTTATACTATGCCACTAAGCAGCTCTTAGCAAATACAAAAAAGTAGAGATACTACCATGTATTTTATCAGATCATAATGGGATGAAATTGGAAATCAATGACAAATAAAAGTTACTCCAACACCTGGAGACTAAACAATATACTACTGAATGAACAATGGGTTGCAGAAGACATCAAAGAGGAGATTAAAAAATTCTTAGAGATAAATAAGAGCATAGATACAACATACCGATATCTCTGGGACACCATGAAAGCATTTCTAAGAGAAAAGCTCATTGCATGGAGTTCATTTTTTAAAAGAAGAAAAATAAATTATCTCAATTTACAACTCAAAAAAAATAATAAATGACCTCAATTTACATCTCAAAGCCCTAGAAAAAGAAGAACAAATCAACAGCAAAAGCAGAAGACAAGAAATAATTAAAATTAGAGCTTAAATCAATGAAATAAAAACAAAAGAAATAATTGAAAAATTAACAAAACAAAAAGTTGGTTCTTTGAAAAAAAATAAAATTGACAGACCCTTATCTACACTAACAAAGAGAAGGAGGAAGAGAGAACTCAATTTACCAGCATACATGATGAAAAAGGTAATATCACAACAGACACTACAGAAATATAGTGGATAATTAGAAATTATTTTGAAAACTTATACTCCAATAAAATAGAAGATAGTGAAGGCATTGGTGAATTTCTTAAGGCATATGACTTGCCCAGACTGAATCAGGAAGATATTCACAATTTAAACAGACCAATATCAAGTAATGAAATAGAAGATGCCATCAGAAGCCTACCAACCAAGAAAAGCCCAGGACCCGATGGTTACACAACGGAGTTCTACAAGACCTTTAAAGAAGAACTAATACCAATAGTCTTCAATTTATTTCAGGAAATAGAAAAAGAGGCAGCACTTCCAATCTCATTTTCTGTGTCCAATATCACCCTGATTCCAAAACCAGGCAAAGTCACATCAAAGAAAGAAAACTTTAGGCCAATATCTCTTATGAACATAGATGCAAAAATTCTCAATAAAATTCTGGCAAATTGAATACAAAAACATACCAAAAAGATTGTGCACCAAAAAGATGAATCCCATGATCAAGTGGGATTCATCCAAGGTATGCAAGGTTGGTTCAACACAAGGAAATCACTAATGTAATTCACCCTATCACTAGACTTAAAGATAAGAATCATATGATCATCTCAATAGATGCAGAAAAAGCATTTGACACAATTCAGTTCTGATACAATCTGCTTAGAGACAGCAGATTTCACATATTAAAGGCTCAGTCCCTAAAAGTACCCCACTTCAAATGCCCACCATAAGCCCCAGGTTGATTTACCTGTGCTTCAGACACACTGGCAAAAAAATCAGGGTCCCCACAAACCCCTCCTTGATTGGGTTAATTTTGTAGAGCAGGTCACAGAACTCAGGGAAACATTGCATTTGTTGGTTTATTCTAAAGGATATTACAAAAGATACAGATGAAGATATGTGTGGGAGAAAAGGTATGGAGGTAATGTATTCTGTCCAGTGTATCACCCCTCCCAGGAACCACTAAATGTTTGGCTATCTGAAAGCTCTCTAAACTCTTCTTTCTGGTTATTAGGAAGTCTTGATCACATAGGCAAGAGTGATTACATCATTGGCCACTGGTGACCAACTTGGTATTCAGCTCCTCTGCACTCCCCAAAGGTTGAGGAATCCACTGAAAGTTCTAATCCTCTGATCCTACCTTGGTCTTTCTGGTGACAACCATATCCTAAAACATAGGGGCTGCTAGCCACCAGTTGACTCATCAGCACACCCTAAGACATGTATTATTTTGAACATTTTAAAGATTTTTAGGCAATGTACCCCAGGAAAGGGGACAAAACACCAAATATACATTTCACAATATCACAAGACCAAAGAACCAGGGATAGACTGCAGTTATGATTTTTTTGCCCAATCTGTGTTTTTAAAATAATGCTGAATCCACTTTTAAAATTTGTTTTACAACAACAAAAAAAATATGATGTTTATTCATTTGTTTCATTAGAAAGCATGAAAAAACAGGATGTCTTCCTGGATCCAATGGATGCTTCACTTTTGAAGGGTTTGTGCTCTCTACAGAGTGCATCATCTAAAAAAGTGTGGTACTGTATGTATACCTGCCTGGATGTTGGATTCCCTGGAATTTGTACCCTTAGCAAAAACCAAGCTGAATTAAATAGAAAAATAGTTAACCCAAGGCCATGGATTCTTGACACATAGGATAAAACCAAAATTGCCTGTTATTATTTGAATTTCCATTCAAAATAATTGTAAGCAGCATGAATCATCATAACAGATGCTTACTAACATAAAGCCTTCCCAGATTTGAAAGTGCTTCTTGGGCAGCAGACATGCTTCTCGTTTTAGCCTACAGCATGGCAAGGCTGATCCAAGGTGCCTGAATTTCCTCATGCATTGTGAGGCTCTGTAGCTGCCCCCCACTACTACTACTACTTCTTCTTCTTCTTCTTCTTCTTCTTCTTCTTCTTCTTCTTCTTCTTCTTCTTCTTCTTCTTCTTCTTCTTCTTCTTCTTCTTCTTCTCCTTCTCCTTCTCCTTCTCCTTCTCCTTCTCCTTCTCCTTCTCCTTCTCCTTCTCCTTCTTCTTCTTCTTCTTCTCCTTCTCCTTCTCCTTCTCCTCCTTCTTCTTCTTCTTTTTAACCAGAGTTTAGATTATTTAAGCAACAGCAAAAACAGTAACAACAACACCCATTTCCTGATATCTCTTCCTAACAGGCACAATCCATATATAGCGGGGAGACTCACATATAAGAGGGAAGAGAAATAATCATATATTTTTATTTTTCTGATACTTCATTTGTTTTCTTTTTATGAAAGCAATATATATATATATATATATATATATATATATATATATATAATTATTTTAGGACTTTGGAAAATACAGACAAATACAAAAAGGCTATGGGGGTCAGGGAGGAGAAGACTTCCTATAATCCCATTATACAAATACAAATTGATAGATTTACACTTTATTCTTTATCTCATATTCCTTCTCTAGCTTTTGTGCTATTTCTTTGCTCACTTTTACAGAAAATGTCCTAAAAATAGTTTTATCTTTTCTTTTATAAATCCTCTATTCCCATTCTCTCATGGAGCCCATCATACCTGGAAATGTTGATGTTCAGGTTACAGATGAATCCTTTGGTTCTAAACCAGTGACTAGTCTTCAGGCAGGATTTTTTTTTTTTTTTTTTTAGTAAGGATTGAACCCTGGGGCACTTAACCGCTGAGCTGCATCCCCAGCCCTTTTTATATTTTATTTTGAAACAGGGTCTGGATAAATTACTTAGGGCCATGCTAAACTACTAAGTTTGGACTTGAACTTGCAATCCTCCTGCCTCAACAGTCCAAGCTGTTGGGATTACTGGTATGCACCACTATGCCCTGCCCCAGGCAGGATTTGACACACCTATTTTCACATGGCTCTCAGAACACAAGTTTCTCTTTTCTTCTCCCACTCACCTAGACTCTTAGTCTCTGTTTGAATAGTTACATTGTCTTTCCCACCTCCCACCATCCAGGCAGCTCAGGGCATACTCTTACTGTCTAAACTTAGGTCTCAGGCTGAAAATGCCAACATATAGCCTCAGCCAGTACCCACCTCTGAACAACAGGCTCACATTTCCCATTGGATATCTTAATAGACATATGAACTTGAACTAGAGCAAACTTTTCATTTCCTCTCTGTCCTTCCCTTCCTGTCATGTTTCTCATTTTATTCAATAGCAATTCCTTCTTCCAGGTTGCCTAGATGAGACATGGTGCATTCAGTCCTGATTCTTCTCTTTCTCACGTCCACATACAATCCATGAGCAAATCATTTGGGGCCTTCTCTTCATCATAGATTCCAAATCCAACCATTCTCTCTTCCACTTTTACAAGCCTTGTCATAACCGCCATCCTTCCAATGCATTATCAAAATCACTTTCTCAATGACCCTTGCGTATTTATGTATCCAGCATAATCCAAATCAGATCATTATGGCCCCTTGTCTATAACCTTGCAATGGGCTCCTAAATCCATGTCATCAGCCTTCCATGAGAAGGCACTTGGCTATTTCTCTGATCTCATCTTCATTCTTTTCTTCCACTGCTTTCTGCACTCCTGCCACACTGACCTCCCTCTGTTCCTTAAACACATCATGTGCCCCATTTTAGGGCATTTGATCTTGCAGTTCCTTTTCCCTGGAATTCTCTTTTCTCAGAGAGGTTCCCAGCACATATGTTGTCTCTCTTCCTTCCTAGCTCAGCCCAAATAAACTTTAATCAATGAAATACTGAGCTTCACCACACAGGACCATGAGGTATCTTCATTTATTTAGGTCTTTTCAGGTTCTCACCAATGTTTTGGAGTTTTTACTATGCAGATCTTGCACCTCTTTTACCAGATTTATCATTAATTATTTCATATATTTTACATGATTCTAAATGGTATTTTTTTGTGACTATTGATGTGATGATATCAATTGATGTGAAAAAAATAAAGAACATCCAGCATCAATTCTTTATAAAAGTTCTCGACAGAGTCAGAATAGAGAGACTTTCTCAAACTAATAAATAACATCTACAAAAACCATAAAACTAACACTATACTTAATGGCAGAAGACTGATGCTTCTTAATATCTAGAAAGAACTAGATTATTCAATATTATGGTGTATAGTGTATTTTTTTTTACCAGAGTTTAGATTACTTAAATGACAGCAAAAGCAGTAAAAACAACACCCATTTTCTGATATCTCTTCTTAATAGTTACAATCCATATATGATGGGGAGACTCACATATAAGAGGGAAGAGAAATAATCACATATTTTTATTTTCCTGATACTTGTTTTCTGTTTATGAAAGCAATATATATATATATATATAATTATTTATATATATTTAATTATATATATATATATATATATATATATATAATTATTTTAGGATTTTGTACACAGATTGGAAAGGATGGAGCAAAATTATCTTTATTCACAGATGATATTATAGTTTAAATAGGTAATCTAATTTAATCTATCCAAAACAGCAATAAAACAAAACCAAACCAGAAAAACTAGTAAAGCTAATATGTGAGTTTTGCAAGGTTGCCGGGTATAAAATCAGTACATAAAAATCAATTGTATTTCTAACAAAAGATGTACAAGACATGTTCACTAAAAACTACAAAGCATTGGTGAGAAATTCTAAGCACAAGTACAATCAATAAGCAATTGACACAATTACAAATACTTTTTAATATAAAAAAAGGTGGTAAGTCCTTACAATGTTGAGATTAATTCTACTTCCTCAATATGTCATTTTTGATATATCTTTGGAGACATGTACTAAAATTTGTTGGAATATTTGGTGCAATTTTTTGTGGGAATATTTGCATCTATGTTTATGAAGAATATTGACTTGTAGTTTTCTTGTTTTAAAACTTTTTTAGTCTGATTTTGGGTAATGCTGGCATCATAATGTAATGAGGGAATTATTCCGTGCACTTCAATTTCTGAAAGAATTTGTGTAAAATTGGTATTACTTGTTCCTTAAAGCTTTGGCAGAATTCAAGAGTCAATCCATTTGAACCTAGATTCTTCTTTGTCAGATGGTTTTTAAGTGCAAATTGAATTTCTTCAATAGAAATAGACCTATTCACGTTATTCATTTTTTTATTTCTTGAGTGAGGTTTGATAGTTTGTGTCTTTGCAGGAATTTTTCCATTTCACCTGTCAAATTAATTAGCAAAAAGTTGTTAATCACGCTCCCTCATTATCCTTTTATTAACTGTGGAATCTGTTCTGATGATGCTTCTTTCATTCCTGTTATTGGTAATTTTTGTCTCCTCTCTTTTTTTCTGATTAGTCTGGATATAATGTGTATCAGTTTTATTGATCTAAAATATAAAAGGTTTTGGTTTCATTGACTCTCACTAGTATTTTTCATTTCTCTATATTGCATTGATTTTGGTTTTTAATCTTTACTGTTTCTGTCTTTTACTTACTTTAATATGCTCTCCCCCCACCCCAAATTTCTTGAAGTAGAAATTGAGGTCACTGATTTGAGACCTTTCTTCTTTTCTATTTACTTTCATAAGTATTTAATGTTATAGATTTCCTGTAAGTACTACTCCACAGATTTTGAAATATTGTGCTTTCATTTTCATTCAGATCAAGATACTTCCTGTTTTCCCTTTCAATTTCTTTCTTTGATGTAAGAATGATTTATAAATGTTAGTTTCCAAATGCTGAGGGATTTTTCAGAGAGTTTTCTGTTAGTGATTTCTAATTTAATTCCATAGTGGTTAGGGAAAATACTTTGTATGACCTCAGTCTTTTTAAATATAATCTTTTCTATTGCAATACCTACTCAGCTATTAATCTCATCCAATATATTTTTCATCTCAGACATTATAGTTTCCATCTCTGGAAATTTGATTTAGTTCTTTTTTAGATCTTTCATGTCTCTATTTAATGTTTTAAATGTTTGAAATACAATTAAATTAACTGATTTAATGTACTTGTTTGTCAACTTGAACATTTATGTCATTTTTTTATTGTTTTTAATTAATGTTTCTCCTTATTATATGTTAGGAATTTCAGCTTGTTTGCATGTTTGGTGACTTTTCATTGGATGCCAGGTATTATAAATTTCACTTTTGGGGTATTGAAATTTTGCCTTATAGATATACAGATATACGTATGCTTAGTTTTCATTCAGCTGTATTACTTGGAAATACAGCCACATGTTGCTCGATTTCTCAGAAGGGATTCCTCACACAGCTTAATGATTGTGTGAATATCATAGAACATACTAACAAACAAAAACGGCTCCAGTGTTACTAGGTGGTAAACTTAGAAGACCACTATTAAATATGCAGGTTGTTGTTGACTGCAGCATCATCATGTGCACATGATTGCAGTGTGATCCTTCAGGTCTTGTCTTTAGGATTACTTGGGTCTAGTGTATGGCTTGGCCTAGGGCTCTTTGTTACTACTTACATGTTGTTATTATTATTTATGGTTATTGTTGTTGTTACTTTCTGTGTACTTTACCCAATGCCCTAGGAATTATGAGTTCATGTAATCTAGTTGGTGAGATCAGGAATTATCACCTGTGTTGTGAGTGCTGATGGCTACTGTTTCCTCTAATCCTTCACATGGTTCTTTTCCTAGCCTCAGGTGACTTTATCACATGCATGTATTGATCAATACTCAAGAGAAATTACTCATTACTTTTCAAAGGTACTCTCTGGAGTTTTCTCAGAGCAACCTCCCTGCTTTCCTGTACTTTATCCTGAGAACTGAAACAGCTTGGACCTCCTTGGGCTTTAGCTCTCTTTCCTCCACTCGGAGTCCCTTGGATTTGCCTGGGTCATGCTCTCCTGAGCAATTTGTTGCCTGGAAACTCTCCAGGAAGGAAGCTGTAGGGGATACTGTGGCTCAACTTGCTTTTTCCCTCCCTCAGGTCTGATTAGCATTTGTTGTCTGGTGTTCTGTAACTTGAAATGTGCTGTTTCATATATTGTGCCCAGTTTTTGGTTGTGTCAGGTGGATATACATACCTGGTTCCTAGTTTTCCATCTTGGTTGGACAAAAAGCTTTTATTTGCAGTTAAATAGAACTCTTTATTGACTTAATTTCATTAAGTTCAGTAATACCCATTGAGTTCTGGTTTTTATATTTCCTGAGACTTCCTGTTTGTCCCAGCTAATACATTGTTGAATTCTGAGGTAATTGTCTGTGAGTATGACAGAGAAGTTGTAGTATTCATTTGCAGCATATTAAATTTCTTAATAGAGGTATGGAGCTTGGATACTTTTTGATAAAATAAAATCAAGAAAGGCATGCATTTACAAGACTCAAACAGAACAGAAAACAACAAAAGGAGAAGTAGAAGTTTCTCTTCCATTGTTTTAATATGTAACTAAGCCCTCAAGCCCACGGCAAAGTTAAATATTATTAATTTTTTCCACAACTTTAATGGATTTAAGTGTTTATATATTTATTATTATTATTATTATTATTATTATTATTATTATATTTTTTTGTGGTACCATGGGTTGAACCCAGGACCTCTTGCATGCTAGCTCTAAACTATATCTGAAGCCCTGTTTTTAGTTTAGTTTGAGACAGGGTCTTACTAAATTGCCCAGCCTGACCTCTAACTTGTGGTCTTCTAGTCTCAGCCTCCTGAATAGCTAGTTAGATTTATTGTACATATTTATTTTAATTCACCATATTATATATGTTCTTTGATTAGAGCAGTATATGAATAGTGCTCCTTTATAAATATATGTGGGTGGGTACACAGCATGTTCTATATTCAGTGTTAGTCATTTATAAAATTCCGTTGGAAATTTTTAAAATGCCCAAATTGAGATTTTTCTCATTCCACTCGTTTTTTTTTGTTTTTTTTTTTTTTTTTTTTTTTTTAGTAAGGGGATTGAACCCAGGGGTGCTTAACCACTGAGCCACATGCCCAGTCCCTTTTACATTTTATTTTGAGACAGGATCTTGCCATGTTGCTCAGGCCCTCCCTAACTTTTTGAGGCTGGCTTTGAACTTAGATCCTTTTGCTTCAGCCTCCCAAGCCACTGGGATTACAGGTGTGTACCGCTGTGCAAGGCCTCATTCCACTTATGATATTGAACAGATCTTGGTCTTGGGTTTGCATTTTAAAATAAAATAAAATAAAAGTATTTTGAAATGCTTGAAGGACATAGGTTTTGGTCCTACATTCTTATAAATAAACTGTATGTAAGTACAAGCAACTCTTCCCAAGCCTCAGTTTTCTCATTAAGTTACACTGAATTAGATTATGTCTAATATTAATTCCAACTATGAACTTAGGCGTATATATTTAAGTCCCTTCTTTAGGGAATTATCAATACACAGAAGATTAATGCTGGAAGCCTGACCTGTCATTGGTTGGTGATGATGTGGGGACATTTGCCTCATATTCACCACGGTCTTATATTTGCATGTTTGATATTATCTCAAAGTGCTGTTGCACACATTATTGTGGAGAAACTCTGACAGAAACAAAATAAAATGCTAATCACAGAGCTTCATGCTCTTCTCCCATTACTAGGCCACCTGTTTTATAGTAAGTTATAATATATATTATAACTATCTTGTGAAAAGCATTTCTATTGCATTGCATTTTTTGTGTTAAATTTTTACATTGTTAAGTGGAAACATTTGGTTCTATTTCCTTTTTTATTTTTCTAATTGACATAAATTTTTTTCACATTTAACGGATATCACATGATATTTTAATACACACAAACATTTTGTCAAGTTCCTATCAGGGTAAACATTTCTTTCCCTTAAAACATCTATCATTTCTTTGTGGTGAAAGCATTAAAATCCTTTCTTCTAGCTTTTTTGAAATGTACAATGTCATTGATATCTACAGTCACTCTACTGGGAAAAAAAAAAAAAACAGAAAGAAACATTTAAACCAGATTCCAACTTTGGTAACTCCATTTGAGATTTCATCATTTAATTTTTAATAAATTGTAGGCATAAAAGAAGTGTATGTGGCCTACATCTCTCCAGACTTGCAAGTCTCTGAAATATGTATGTCTTTAGTATTAAAGCCAATATGTAATATTTCAATTAAAGAGACTAGACTGGTTCTCACAATCCTACCCGCTAAGGCGATATTTTGAGTTTGTTTTCCTTCTACTTATGCACACACATACATATGGTAGGCTCAGATAATGAGATTCTTTTCAATTTAAGCTGCTTGTAGTTAGACATATGAACAAAAACACCTCCATATAATTTGCCTCTTTTAGTGGCATTTACATGGGTAGATGTGTTTTGATTTTGCTTTTGTGTAGCAAATACTGTGTTATCTGGGCCAAAAACATTTCACCGTCAGAATTAGAGACTGTAAGCACAGCTGATTTTTCAGAGTATTTTGGGCAGCTGCAGAATTCTGATGACTGTCCACCAGGCACTTCATGCCATCGTTACACAAATTGGTTCACTTTCTACCTTATCTCTAACTTTACATATAAAAATATTCTCCTTTTTTTCTGATGAAATAAATATCCAAAAGCACAAGAAAATAAACAGGAGATATCTCTAATGGAAAAGCTTTCTGTTTAAGAAATACATAAATAATCTTGACATTTATGTAAGTCAAGACTCATCCATGTCATGGGGTTCGGTTCATCTTCTTTAATTCATCAGAAATTGTCATTTATTCTGAAGAATTATGTGACAGTGGACATTTTATTTGTTGTTACAAAAATAAGAGATAAATGTTAAACATATATTTTGATTTGGATATAATTGAGGGAAACTAACACTTGATTTAAATTTGTACCAGACTAAGGGTATGGCTCAGTGGGAGAGTACTTGCCTAGTATAGGGCTCTCGGTTTCAAACCTAACACAGCAAATAAATAAAAGTTTAAAAAGTAAATTTGCATGAAGGAAAATTTGAGTATGATATAAAACTGATGATTCTGGGTAAATTTAAGAATAGTCCTTGAAACCCCTTTCTAAGTTCTTTCAGATGTTTCATTTATATAGCTCTATTTGCTATAGTATATTAGTTTAAAAAAAAAATGAATGTCTTTTATACTTTTAACAATTCCATGTTAGTATTTATTTGTCCCATTTTATAGCTAAAGGAAGCCGGACTTACTGAGCAAATTATAAGGCTGGAAGTCAGAAAATGCCCAGATTTTAAGCCAATCCTGCTTGAGTTAAAAGGCCTGTGCTTTGTGCTCTGAGCCCCTCACCATGATTTAGTCATTTTGATTAGCAGCCCACTATCTCCAACAACACCTGGCAGGGAGAGTCATTTGGAAGTGACCATTTTCTTACTTTTGGATGAACAGCCATCCTCCTGTGACTTGGACCATTCCTTCCTGGAAAGTGGCTCCCAGTCAAGCTCACTGTGCTTCTTCCTATAAACCCAACTCAGAGTCACCTTCTTGGCACAAGGAACCAATTTGACATGAAATGGAGTGTTGATGAGTCACATCCACCCAAAATAACAGCTGCTGTCTCCCTCTAACACCCTAACCTGCCCCAGGCCCACTGGGCCAATGCCTTAACTTTGTATTATCCCATAGTGTTTAGAGAAATTATTATGTATTTGTAAAGCAGATATGTGTTCAAGGAAATATGGAAAGAGCGGGTTAAATAAAGTTAACAGGGTCACAGTCTTTAAATAGTCTAATATGCTTTATTTGTTTCCAAGGGAGAAAGTACACAGCATGCTCCTGATATATATCTAGGACCAAACCCGGCTGTAGGTTTAATATAGTTCTTTAATGGGAACGGTATTCTGTGTAAAATGCTTTGAATATTGGTGGCTTAACCTAAGGAAGTGATGGGAATTTCCTAAGCCCTTAATATGTGAGTCAGGGAAAATATTTTGGGAGGTTTCCCCCTTTGTAATATTTTATCACAAATAATAATTAGTAATGTCCTTTCATAAGACTATTCCTACTTCTGCAATTCTTACTATCAAGTTGGGTAGCCCTTTTGAGGGAAATGTCCCAGAGTAGAAATCATCCCGAAATACCTGAGTGTCCTCAGCTGAGAATTGGAAAGTGAGAGTAAGAATAAGTACCTGGAGCTGAGAAGAGAGGCTGAATCCACAAAGGAGACTCAAAGCACAGGTGTGCATACCTGTGATCTGGTTAGAGCAGGCAAACATGCCCTTCCTTCTGGAAAGGCTTATGGAAAAGGTGAGTGCTGGGCTCAATTTTATAGGAGGGGTGACTTTGGCAGAAGTGTACCCAGTCCTCCAGGCAAGGAAGGGGAATGTGTGAAGGTAGAAGGGTGAGTCACATCCTGGAGACGGGTCACCAATTGATTTCTGCTTCCTCTGTGTCTGTGCGTGTCTAATCAAGTCTATTCCCTTTTTGGAAGAGGGGGAAACAAAGAGAAAAGGACCATGTTAGTATCTCTTAAATCTTTCTAACTCATTTGATCATTTGATCCATATGCCTCTAAATAGATACATTTAAACTTTTTTTTTAAAGTGTTGGTTGAACAATTACATTAGGAAAAGTGAATACATTTTAATTCACAACTGGGTTCTTGGAAGTATAAACAATAAAAATGATGGCCAGGAACAATAACCCAAGTAGAAGGTCCTTAGAAGCAGTAGGATGGAACATGCCTAGGAGACCTGCCTTCTCCTGAATTCATGTTCTTCCATCTTCTGCCCCATCCTTCCTGTCTGCCCGCCCTCTGTTCCTTCTCTCTGTGCTCCAGGTGCCACTCTGTATACAAAACTCGTGATAATTTTATACATATGAGTCAAGCGGGCCTTTTAAGAACATAAATTGGAAGACATTGCCCCCCTGCTCAAAAGTCTCTAGTGGCTTCCTTCTCCCTTTAGAGAGCTCCTTTCCCTTCTCTCCTTGTAGGATACCTTACCTGCATTGGCTTCCAATCCCCACATTCAGCCTTTGTGCATAATTGTTTTCTGGCTCCCAACTTCTTCTTTTGCTATCAGATGTTGAAAAACTGACTCATGGAGCTAGTTCTGGCCTTTCTCTTGTTTGTGTAAGACCCTTAAACTAGGTATGTCAATTTTTAATTTTTTTTAAAGAACTTTAAAAAAAATGCACTAGCCATCAAATGTGGCCTGCAAACCCCCATATATTTACCATCTTGCATTTTATTGGAAAAGTCTGCCAACTCCAGACCTGGATCATGTTTCTCTACCAGTGCATTCTGTTCTTTAGATCATCTACCTCCACTTGCAATCATATTCTCATTAGTTTTTACTTGTTGATGATCTCCTTTTCCTCCCCACTCCACAAGGACAGGGGTCCTCTGTGCAGGGTACTCTAGTGTAGAGTTTAGTGCCTCACCCGCATCTTGTCACCATGTCTGTCTGTATATATATAGTGGTTTACTTCCCAGTCTCCAGTCATTTCCCAGATACCACTTTATGGCTGCTACTCTCTGTTCACATCACGCAAGGTTAATTATCAGTCCTTGGCTTACTCTTGTGTAATTGGTCATATGAACCTTTCTACATTGGGAAATTCCGTTCAGTTGTGTTCATGAAATTCTCTTCCGGTACATATGAATTCTCCTGAGACAGAGACCCTCTGTTCCTGGATAGTACATGACGGATACCTGTTGTGGATTTCACAGGCCCATCATTTTTCTGGTGGGGAATTGGGAGGCTGGTTTCCAAGGTGTTGAACTTACAACATTAGCTTAGTAGGCTCAGAGCCGTTCTCATGTCTGTCTGAGCACTGATGATCTGTCTGGTTGAATCCACTGTCACTGAAACCTAATAAAGAGAAACATTTCTGAAATTTTAAAAATTGGATTGCTGTTGATAATTGTCTTTCTATAACCATGGGAGGTCCATGTTAATAATTCTCTGCAATACTATTCAAAGATGACATCTGTTTAAGCATACATTATAAAAGTCAGATTTGTTCAACAGAGACTTTATTAATTTGTCACTTTCCCTGAGCAAATGTGACTGCACATTTGTTTAAATATTTACCAATGTAGGTGAATGAGGAGCAGAAGAAGGTAAAATGAAAGCCAAATAGGACACATGTTTTTAAAGAAAGAGTTTCATTGACTTTGTTGTTGTCTGAATAATAATGCAGTACAGAAAATGTGATATGTTCAAACTGTGCTTCTCATATTCACTGATTGAAAAGGGACAGTTCCATTTTCTGCAGTGCGAAACCAAGTCATTCTTATTAAAAGGTCACAGGAAACTGAGGAGAAATGTCAGGCACACAGACTGACCTATTCAGAATATAATCAAGCTTGCTTTAAAAAGACAACATCTACATTATGAAGGGGAGAGATCTGATTGTATTCTCTGTGCCTTGGTAATGCAGTTAGTGCCGATAAGACCTTGAGACAATCTTGCCCTTCAGAAAATGAGTGTTTGTGGTGGGTGTGGGTGGGTCGGAGGGAACCTCATGATGTAATGTGGCTAAGATCATCTCTTCAGCCAGTTTCCTTTTGAATTATTGAACTTACCATTTCTCTACTAGATGTTCTTTTCTTTTTTTATCTTTTGCTTTCAAGATAACTCTGCTTTAATTTTCACCTTAGATTAATTAATTTCATAAAAGGCTGAGGAAACTGGTCCCCTAGATCCAGCGGCAGACTGACAGCTACGCAGCTCTGGTCCTCTGTTTGCCCAGAGGTACTGTTTTTGCAGTGCGTCTTCTAATAGTCTCCCATCCCATTTGAAGAGACCAGCTGTAAAGGCAAGATGGTAATTCCGTTTTCCTGCCAGTTCATCATTGGCCTCTCTCCAGACTTGTAGTATTTAGAGCTTGATTTTGCTGGCTGCCTAGATCCTTGTGTGCACAGAGCTCCCATTGACTTCATTATGATAAACAGAATGATGATAAACTTCAATGGTAAACAGAAGGGTTCTTTACTTCAGTGGGAATTCAGCATGTATGAAGAGATATGGTCCAGTAAAATCTGCAAATGTCATATCAAATAAATAAGCATAATAGTGTCCGTCATGCCAAGTGGATGTCATGTGACATATGTCTCAGAGAACATGAAGACCAGAGATTCCACTCCTGTGGTTACCAAATTACCATCTGATGGTACACTCTTGATTTTTCCAGTCGCCTTGTTGGAAATCTTCAACAACCAGAACAAATCTTCTGGTTATTCCCTTTTGACTAGGATAGCTCTTCCAGCAGATGTATAGAAAGAGGTACTTTTTTTTTTTCCTTGAAAAGTTGGATCACAAAAAAGGCCCACGGAAGCAAATAAATTGTAGAATTTTTAACATTTGACAAATTCTTCATTGGTTCAAATGTGCCTGGCCAACAATCTGGTGTATATTTTCTCCTAGGCTGGCAACGTGGCAAGTGGACATAAGTAGATGGTGTTGCCAGGTGAAATATTTGGAGTTCTAACAGAGTGACTGACTTAGGCATGCATGATTAATTGGGGTAAAAGTTTTAGTTTATTAATTATCTTTAAAGTAAGATTTTATTACCATAATAAATGGCCTTTGCTAAAATTGTTAATTTATTATATTTAAAATGAGAAAACTCAAATTGGAATATGATTAAAAAACTTAAAAGAACCCAGGTAGATTAAGATGTCCATTTCACTAATGGTGAAATCTTGTTAGTTAAATCTGATTTGGTTAGATTTGTATCTCTACAAAGATTAAATAAACTTTATCTTACCAAATATCATTTTTGGCTTAGAGAAAGCCCTCCAGTGAACACCTTCAGGCAATGTACTATTCTTTCAGATTTTTTTTTCTCTGTTAAAGATTTTTGTTTTTAAAATTTACTTCCTTCTTTCCTCTAACAAAAGAAACCTGAGAACTTTCTATGTACACCATCTAGGGGAAAACCCTTTCTGCCTTTAGGTTTCTTGACGTTTCTTCCTATCACCTCTTGGCCTTTTGGATACATTTTTCTCATTATTATTTCTTAAAGCAACTAGTTTTTCATATCTTCTTTTTTAAAAAAATGTTTTTTTCCCCAGCTAAATATTGTTTCATTTTTAACTTTCCCTTTCTGGGAAATTGATTAATCCAAATGTCACTGGAATATTTACTAATAGACTAAAAATTTTTTGAATGCTTGCAGCTTGGCTTTGGCACAGGTTTTACATTTTTAGAAGAAACAATTTTTATTTATCTAGTTTTTAGTTTTTGAACACATACATGAATAGGCTTTAGCAAAGCATTATTTTCCCCAACAAAATACAGAATGATTTTTCTATAAAACTATGGTGTGGCCTAGATTCAAAAGTTCCATTAAAAAGCAAGGAGACTATAAATAAAGAAGTGACTCATAAACAGATATTTTCCATTTTCTATTACGGACTTTGTAAGCTACAATTAAGCAGAAGTAAAATATTGCTGAGTAAATATTAAGAAAGGTAACTTGGAGATTTGAGTTTTTAAAGAAAAATATTGGTGCAATTTTCTCAAGTATCTATAAGATAAATTTTTTTGTGACCGTTCATTTAAGCTATTTTTCAAGAAAAAAAATCATTTTAGAAGCCAACAAGAAGAAAAAAAACCCGCCGAGAGCCATATGGTCCTTTCTTTATAGCTAAAAATGAAATATACTGAAAATAAAAATGGAAGAAGAATAAATATGTAATAATGAACATTTTCCTTGTGTGGTATAATTCTCCATAATGTTTCCAAGCTCTATCATGGTTAGTTTATTAGAGTCTACATTGGCTTTCTATCCTGTTCTGTTAGTGTGTCTACATTTATGTCAATACCAAGCTGTTTAGATTGCAATCACTTTATAATATGTTTTGAAATCAGGGATCACATTGTCTCCAGCTTTGTTTTATTTGATCAAGGTTGTTTTGCCTGTTCAGGCTACCTTTGATAGAAAAGTACTAACAACAGAAAGAAAGATGCTATGTAAATACATATTGCTGCATACTTGGCTTTCTATGTTACTCTTTCTGTTGCTTAATAAGTGAAGGAGGTCTGTGACTACCTTGTTTGAGTGTCCACTCTGAACTTTATCAAGTCACTTCACCCAACGGAGCCTCAGTTACTTCTGTAACTAATCATCATTTACTGATGATACCAGCATTAAGTAGTCCTTTTTGTATGCCTGAAACTTTTTATTCTTTTTTCTTTAAATAATTTTAACTAGATGAATCTTTATACAACTCTGCAGCTGTGCTAATATTGTCCTTGTATAAAGGCTGGAGAAACTGAGGCACAGAGAGACTAAGTAAATTCCTGGCTACTGGCACAGCTGAGATTATCATTTGAGTGGCATGGTTTTGCAATATCTTCTCATGAATCACACATTTTTCTGCTTTCTAATTATAATAATAGTGATGGAATGATAATACTCGAATAGGAATGCGGAAATGTTATGATAGCCCAATAATAAAAGGATAAATGATATGTCCACAGAATATTGATTGGTGTTACCACAAGTTACATTCTTTCCTGACACAATTCTGTTTCATGCTACTCTAAGTAGTAACTGCTATGATCACCTGTTTCCTAGGTCAGGGAGCTGAGAGGTCTGTACTCACACAGAGACAGCATACAAACCAAGGTGAGTTTCACTGCATTTAACTGGTGCACCCCAGTTCAAGGAGAGAATTCCACTGGGTGCTCCTTACCAGATCCTCCTGTTGTGATTGCCTGGTAGGACACTTTTGCATGAATCAATCGGGAGCACCTCTGGCCTTGGTTCTAGGGACAGTAAGCAAATTTAGTGACCAGCAAGATGGAGGAGTCTTCAGATTGTAAATTAAACATCTGGCCATAGCAGTGCATGCCTATGGCCCCAGCTATTCAGGAGGTAGAAGTAGGGGGATCACTTAAGCCCAGGAATCAGAGGGCAGCCTGGAATTCATAGTGAGACTCCATTTCAAAAAAATCAATCAATTAATCAATAAACATTGCAAAGGAGAATTTTAATGTTATTTAATCAAGGTTAGTGTGGGGAAATTAATCTTATAAAAATTATGAATTCCCAGTGCCTACCAAGGTTCTAACTACAACAGACACTCAAAGAATACTTAAAGAATGAAGAAATATTATGATGAAAAAAAAATTGTTTCCTTCCATCCTCTGGCCTCCTTCTGAGTACTGAGCTCCACGGGTAGACATTTATTAAATCATTGGGTCTATGACTTACTTCAGTAGGAGTGTGTGTCCTGTGATATCCAGCCCTGTCCAAGGACTAATATATTCTAAGAAAACGAAAGCCAAGGAGGAAAGGACTATTTCTCAGCACTTGACTTCTCCAATGGATGAACACTGGGAAAACTGGATCCTTGTAATGTTGACTGTTTAAAATGTGTACTGTAGCGAATCCACCTTGGAGAACAGATTTTTATTTAGACATTATTTTTTTGATCTCAGAGCCTCACATATTTTAGGCAAATGCTCTTCCACTGTGGTACATCTCCAGCCCACAGAACAGAGATTTAAAAAATAGTGTCCTACAAGCCCCTTGAAAGAAAGACTCTCAAGAGATATTAAATGACCCCTGCCTGTGATGCTGATGTCATCTGCTCAGAGTGCAGGCATTTCTTTGCCTTTGGTAGGAAGTATAGAAGTGAAGCAATCCTTTGAAATAAAACCTGTCTCCCAAATACACAGCTTTGTATTGCACACATACCAGAAGGGTGAAGCAGTGATAGTACCTCTCTGGAGATGAAGCTATTTTTAGGCAACTCATCATGTATGCTTATGACTAGCGAGAAAGAAATGCTTTTGCGTTTCTTACACAGTGTTCCTTTTAATATTTTATAGTATTTAGTTACAATGAAAATAAACATTCAACATTTAATGGAAGTCAGTAGGAATTCTGCTTATAAGGGTCTATTAATAAACCACTTGAGAGGTTAGGGAATAAAGATGCCTTGAGTGGAAATATTGTAATTAAGTGGCTTCAGTGTGACCACATAGTTAAATTGGGATTAAGAAGCATAGCGATAAAATAGATCCATAAAGTCTTTTTTTTTTGTGTGTGTGTATATCAAGAAATAACGTGATACATACAGCATAACATAGTTGACATTAATAAATGTATTTATACTCTATTATTTGAACCTCTCACAGCATCTCATTCAGACAGTCCTTGGAATCTATATTCCTGGAATATCTCGGAGATGAATGTGTAAAAACTACAAATTACTTTAACTCTAGTAACTAACGAGTTTGGTCTCAAATTTCTGTTTTCACTTCATCATCTAAATTCCTATTTTCTATACATTTTAGTTCCATTTTACTTTGTTCAGAGTGGTGGCACTGGAACAATGTGAAACCACAGAGATGTACCAGAATTTGTTTCATTCCAATACCCTGTAAAATAATGCCTACTCTTTGTTAGTCTTTGGGGTTGCAAAGGTACCAAAAGCACTCCCAAATCAGGAATTGGCATCCCTCCCAGGAATTTATCCCTTTATTTTCAGTATAATGTCCCCACTGAGGAATTGAAGGGTCTAGTGTTTGTGGAGCATGGCTCCACATGGTCTTTGGTCAAGTAAAATGATTCATTGAAAATTTAACAATATGCTACTTGGCAAAAGGCATGGAGGAATTATGCAATAACTTACCAAAACCCATCTTTCCCTACTGCTATGAGCCTATCCCTTGCTATCTGAGGATGATTGTTTCCAAGACACCTACAGATAACAAAGTCCAAGGATGCCCAAGTCCTTTATAAAAATGGCACAGTGTTTTCAAATAACCTACATACATCCTCCAATATACCTCAAGTCATCTTTAGATTGCTTATAATATGTAATAAAATGTATAGGTTGGGTAAATATGTGTTATACTGTATTGTTTGGGGAATAATGACAAGAAAAAAAGATTTGTGTTTGTTTAGTATGGACATATATTTTTCCTCTGAATATTTCAATTCACAGTTGGTTGAATTCATGGATAAGGAACCTGCAGATATGGAGGGTGAATTGTACTAACATAGCCTGATTCTCCTTACAGATCAGATAAGCCTATCTGCTCTGTTATCCTGCCCACTTTACATACTGGGAGGTGTGGTTTGGAAAACTGAAGTATTTTGTGGTATGAAGTCACAAGGTTGAGATTTGGATCCAGGTCTTCCTTTATTCACTGCATCTCAAGGGGCCACATTGGTTTGATGTGGTAGTACAGATACTACTGTACAGTACAGTACAGGACTCTTGGTTATTAAAACCAGCAATTTCTGATTAGTGGAGAACAGGCCATCACAATAGTTCTTCACACACACAACTCTAGGTATAACACATGTACAGGTCAGTTACCATCACCATCTGTTACTGGGAGATGAGAGCCAATAACTCTCAGTGGAGCTGAAACCCAAAGTCATTTCCCTTTTCTTCTCTGAAATGTTACTAGGATTGAACATATAATGTTCCCTGAACCCAATTTTAGAAACTAAGGTGTGATTCTCAGGGGATCAGAGATTGCTTTGGTGGTGATCTGAAAGCCCTGCAAATTTTAAATATATTGTACCCTCTACTTCAGTGAACCATTAGATATTCTGGATGGTTTGTAGTACTTGCATATATAAGATGACATTGAAAATCTAATGCTTAGATATCATTTAACCTATTAATCAAGGATTATAGATTAGTGCTACGATCACAATACTTATGTATTTTTGATTAAATTGGTGTCAAGCAATCAATATGAAGCAGCTTGTATTAATTGTGTGTGTGTGTGTGTGTGTGTGTGTGTGTGTTTTCTGGGGATAGAACCCAGGTCTTCCTGCATGTTAAGCACATGCTCTGCCATGGAGTTACACTCTTAGATAAATTTCTAATTGACATTATTTTAGAATCGTTTTAGATTTACCTAAATATTTTGCAAAGGTAATATTAAAAGTTCCCATGTACCCCATACCCAGTTTCACCTATTTTTAACAAATTACTAAATAGCATGGTACGTTAGTTATAATGAATGAATCAATGCCAATACAGTATTAAACACATGACTCATAATTCCTTATATATTTAATCTAATGCATTTTGTTTTTCTCTCTCCCAAGGGCATATACAGAATACTACAATTACTTTTAGTTTTTAGGTCTCCTTAGGTTTTCTTTTTCTTTTTTTTAATTGTTTGGATGAATTTAATAACTTTGAGAATTGGTCAAGTGCCTTGAAAAAATATTCTTCAACTGATGTTTTTCATGTGATTAGTTTGCTTTTATATACTTTTAGAAATATCACAGAGATAAAGCACCATTTTTATTTTTAAGTGTATATACATTGAAGGTATTCAACATGATAAATATAAATATGGATGTAAATATATACAAATATAGTGAAATGATTTTTATAGTTAAACAAATTCACATACCCTTCACCTTCCATAGTTATCTTTTTGTGTGTGGTAAGAGCTCCTGCTGTATACTTTCCTAGCAAATTCTCAATTCTCAATATTATTAACTTTAGTCCTTGTGCTGCATGAGATCTCTAGGTCTATTCACCTTAAATAACTCTATTTTACCTGTTTCTCCATTTCCTCCTCTAGTCCACCCCTAGATTTTGCTATTCTGCCCCATTTCTATGTATGCAACTGTTTTCCGTATTCTACCTATAAGTGAGACCATGCAGTGTTTTTCTTTCTACATCTGACTTATTGCACTTTATCATATCATGTCAAAGGTACAGACTATCAACATGACCACAGTTGATGTTGACCTTAATAACCTGGCTCAGGTAGTGCTTGGCAGATCTCTCTGCCATAGAGTTTCATTTTCCCTTTTTCCGATTTTATTCTTTGGAAAGAAGTCACTGTTTACACCAGGTTTTAGGAGTAGGGAGTTATGCTCCTGAGATCAGACAATCTACCTAAAATTATTTGTTAATCTGTTTCTTCTCCCTCATTGATTTATTTATTCGATCATTATAGTAGTATGGTTGCACTAATATTTCTTTGGTAGTTTGCATTATTGTCTAATATTGCTTCATTTTGTCCCTTGAATTGTTACATATTTGGTCATCCAATTTGACATGTTTAATTTCTATCCAGCATTCATGTCTCTACCTTGTTCTCTGCAGTTATATTCTCTACAAATTCTCCCTTTAGAAAAAGAAATTTCTTTTTTTAATTTTTTTATTATTAATTGTTCAAAACATTACAAAGGAAAAAGAAATTTCTGATAATTTGATTTGTGTTGATTTATTTAAAGGTATTTGAAGAAATATAAATTTGCAATCTGATATTCTGGCACATGTAAAAAAAATCCTAAAATGAAAGGCTTATATCAGTCAATGATTTGGTCAAGATCTCTGAATTCAAATTTTCACTCCTTACAGAACAACAGGAGGTGTATTTTGTTAACACACGCTCAGAGTAGATCATTTTCAGTGGCAGACCCTGCTGACTTTGATGTCCTCTTAGCTCCTTTTCTGTGATTCTCATTCTTCTCCTGGTGATCCCCTCAACCAGGTACCTGTGTGTATCTCATTTCTAAAGGCGGTTTCCCTGCCATCTGTCAGTTAATTTCCATATGTTGTACTTGATGAGACCATTAGGGAACACCCTCTCCAATAACTAAGATTTAGGATGGGAAATGAACAACCCGAAAGCATCCTGAAATATCGGTGATTTGATTTTTTAATGGTAAGTTTCCAGGAACTGATATTTCAGAAGAGATAAGGGTCCTGTACAGTACTCCTCGGATTATATATCTTCCTATGTATCAGTCCAAATAATGGCACCTATCTGTGTGTATGTGCCTTTTATTTTCTTGCTTTAAATAGGAACAAGAGAGTCATTTTTGGAACTAGAATCTCACTTTCAACACATGTGTGATTTGGGTATTTTTATTCACGTTAGAATTTAGTCTGGAAAACAACCACTTGACATTGTTCAATAGGCATTTCAACAACCAAAGCGACATGTTGTCAGAATCTTAATTAGAGCGACGTTTTGGGGCACATTCACAAAGCAACAAGAGTAATTACATAAAACAATCGCCAACACCCACAAATACTAATAGTGCCTGAGATGCAGCAAGTGAATAATACAATGACATCTTTCTGGATTAATCTAAATCATTTTTAAAAGCTGACTTATTAAAAATAATTGATATAAGACATTCTATAGATTTTTGCTTTTCATATCCTATGTTATGAAATGATATGCTGAACAAAATAATTCTTCCTGTACATATTTCAAAATAGTCTTTGCTTCAGAAAAAAAAAAAAACGGGAAATGACTGGTATGAAAATAAACTTTATAGGAGTGGTAAAATTGTAGGTGGAACATTTAAGAAGATCATTGCAGAAAAGCTAAGTCTTTTTACAAAAGGAAAAATATGCCTGTATGTAAAAATATTAATATAAGTGCCCTAAAAGAATTGAATTGTAATAAACCTGAAGCCAAGCAAACTGCTGCTAAAATTAGTGCAAATAAGACCATGAAAGTTAAATAAAATTTTAAAAAGAAGTTACTACCTGCCAAAGACAGAAACGATTTGGAAAAATATTTTGTAATAATATTAGCATGGTAAAGAATTCTTGTTTCAAAATGATACTCATGGTACCACAGTCTGAGCCTCAAGCAAGGAACATCATCCTACCCAGGGCTTTCTTAGTCAAAGAGAGATGCTTGTGAAGTTTCACTTTAGCCAACTTTCCATCCTGCTCAGGTGAGAACTCATTGTACAGGTTTAGTTTAACATGTTTTTTCTTCACCTGTCAGGTTTTCTTTTGACAGCTAACGATTGCCAGTACTTATCAGGTATTTTGCATTATTATGCATAGGCCCAGCCTCAAGTAAAGGCAGAGGTGGTGGGTCCCACAGTAGATCATATATGCACACACCTCATACCTACAGACTGATCAGTAACATTAACCATAAAAGGAAAAAGGAACAGTGGGAAAGTTATCAGAGAACAGCAAAATGCTTCTTGAAAGAAGGGTGGAAAAGGGGTAGGCAGATAGATTTTTTTTCTTTCTCTTTTTTCTTTTTTGCAATTGCCTTTTTTTTTTTTTTTTGCCTTTTGGTGACCTAATTTCCAAATACAGAAGCCTCAAACTTCAATATCTTTCTTATTATTTTTCTTCATGAAGATTTTTTAATCATGAAGATCTCTCCTTTCTTACTTTGCTCTGTTTTTTTGAGTCTATAGAAGAATAAGACCCAATATAAAAGGTGATGTCAGAATTACTAATTTGATGTAACTTCATGGTATGCACAGCAAAAGCCCAACGTTCAAACCAAATGGATGTGGCACATTGTACCACAATAATCCTGATGGATACCACTCATCTTGTGAGTACTTACTATGTTCTGGGCTTTTCCTAATATAATCTTATAAATATAACCTCTAACCTTCAACAAAACTCTATGAGATTTACTAAAGTATCCATTCACTCATTTATCCAATATTAGCCAACTACTGGGCACTGTCTGAAAATTAATAATTAAAAATATAATACTTTGATCAGGTTGATTGTATGCCAATGGAAGGGGAAATAGTTTAGTGGAATACATTCTATGAAAGATGTCAGAGAGAGATCAATAATCCTCTTAAATATACATGTGTAGGGCTCTTATTGGCTTCTTTAAAACATAAAATGAAACTTTCAATGCAAGTTTCAGAAGAGGAATGTAGTTACTACAGACCATTAGAAATGTCAAAGACGTAGAAAAACAAAAAGAAATAGTCTACCGTTATTAGATATTTTTTTCCAATTGAAAAACAGTTTTGTATTAAAACAGTCTGATGAAATGAAAATAGTAGCAGAAAAAAATAAAGATCAGTTTTGCTATGGTTTACATGTGCCCCCCAATGATCATGTGCTGGAAAATTAATCTCCAGTGTAGTAGTGTGGGGAGGTGGGTCTAATAAGAAGCAGTGAGGTCATGATTATTAGGTCATGAATAGGTTGTCTGTTCATTATCAATTGTCCAGTCTGTGTAGCAGCAGAAAACAGACTCTGACCAGTCCCCAGCTGAGCTTCTTCTCTGGTGGAGATTTTACATACTGAGTTTAAAGATCAGAAAATAGTAGGATGGCCACGTTGTTTCTGACCCTAGAAATTTTGTTGAAAACACAGGATTGTCTGTGGTCCTTTAGAAGATTGTAAAAGCATACTAATTTCTAAATTTGAGCACACCACTCCCTCCAAATGTGAGGAGCTCATGAATTGCTGCTTGGTGTAAAGAACTTGGAGGTTTCTGTGGCAAGAAACTCGTATTTTTTCCTGCTCGACAACTCAATACATGGAGAGAGATGTGCAACCTATTGTTTCTATTACTTTCAACATAAAATGTAGTCTTCCTTAAGTAGAGAAAAAATGAACTTAGTAATATAGAATATTAGAATTTCAGGATTCCAATTTTCTTTAATTCTCTTGACATAAGTTTGAATAATATCCAAAGCAGATGCTAAGTGTAAACAGACATAAAATAAAGTTTATAGTTAATGGGCAACAGTTATTGAGTATTGACAAAAGTATTGAGCAGATGAAAGTTTCAGTGGATATACACTCTACCTCTTAGAGATCTTTGAAAATGACTTACTATTATTATTTTTAAAACTGAAAAGAGTTTTTAAGAAGAGAAAGCACAGCACTTTTCAAAAAGGGAGAAAAACCAGTGCTACCAATTGGAAGACTGCTAAAAAGCTTCAAAGATAGATAATTACTTTTAAAATGTATAGCTACTTAGAAACCATGAGATACTAAATTTTAATGAATATTTATTTTTTATGGACAAGAAACATACTAGTTAACTAAGGGAAAACAATTCTTGCTAATGGGCATTTAAGAAGCATACTTCTTACCTTCATTTGTGTGCAAAATTGAGGTAAAGACCATAAAATAGAATCTTTGTCCATGGGTTGTGGGAAGGAGGAAGGGAACAGAAAAGGAAATTCTGCCCAAAGAAACTTGATTCTACCATTGTCCTAAAGGGAGATCAGACCTCAAATTGAAAACATTTGGGTTTTAATAAAAGGATGGTCTTTATGTAACTGTGGTTTCATTTTTGCTTGGGTAATTGGAGGGTAAAAAGATACCATGTGCATTCCATATGTTACTCATTAGACTGCAACAAAGATTCCAAACATAATTATTTTGTGAGTCAAGATTTCATCTGAGTGTAAGTTATGGTCTCTGAGTGTATAATTACAAAGTTCACCTGTATTGCCAGGTTCTACAGAGGATAACAGTAATAAATCTCAAGACAGACCAATTATCTGTACACAAAGTTTCTACTAGGTCATATATGTCTTCCATAGTTATCCTATGATTTTCTGACCTTTCATGTTGTCTGTGGTCTTCAAATAAACTTGAAGGAAACAGTAAGGGCATAAGTTACATGTTGAAGTTTAGAGCTTTTAACTTCACATTATTTGTCACATATAATAATGTCTTATGAATCCTAATCTATGGAGTATTAAATGTGGAATATTCTAGCACCAAAATCTACTACTAATTAGTTCAAATTAAGCTTGAGTTAGATTATGAATTAGTATCTCATGGAGTATTATAATTATTGTATATGGGCATAGCGTTTTGTTAGGCAAAATTCTTTAGCTTTTGGATATCATAACAGATAGATATGAAAGATCAGTAATAAATGCAGGGACACACAATTTAAAAATGCAGACAGTCTGGGAAATATCAGACCTTTTTTTTTATCCTAAGTGAAAGACTGCTTTTGAGTCATTTCTTTCTCTACAATCTCACAAGATGGAAGGTGATGATCTGCATGTTTTTGACTGGTATGAAACCTGTCCTGGGCTATGAGGAAGCACCCCAAGAGCCTGAGTTCTATTTTTTCCTGTTGAGTACTCCTTATTCTAGTAGATGTTTCCTATAGGAATTCCTTGTTCTCTTGTAGGATTTTGCCTTTTAAAACCTGTTTTTCCATGCCTCTTTCAATCTTCTCACTCTGCCATAATAAGTTGGCAACACCCCAACAGTTAAATCTCATCTCATCCCAGGACTTTCCCCTGATCCCTTGGACATACTCCTTTCCCCAAGCTTTAACCTGAAATCATTCACCTAATGTTGTAGGACTCTATTGATTAGTCAGTTGTTATACACACACACACTCACACACAAACACACACACACACACACACGCACATATATATAATATATAATTTTAGCCTAGAATGCATTGAATGATGTAGGAATAAGTCATACTTTTAAACTTAATTTATACTCTAATGTTTCACAATTTAAAAAAATTAATACCTGAATTGAATCAAAGACACTCATCTCTCTCAACAGTCAGATTGATGACACTGGATACAATAATGTGCCAGATGTAATAACTGATATTCATAAAAATCCCGTGAGGTAGAAATTTTCATCTCTCTCTCTTTTTTTTTTTTTTTGCATTCAAGGAAGTGGAGTTTAGAGAGACTACATAAAGTCCCCAATGGGCAGATTCCTTATGACAATTGAGAGGCTTCTTTATGCATAGATTTGCAAAATTGTATGGCTCATGAGTTACGCAGGGTACAACTGGCAGTACTGTACATGGAAACCCCCCATGATATCACTCAGTTTTTGGTGGTGGTGGGTGGTGTTTTTTTTTTTTTTTTTTTTAAAGCCCAGATCTCTTTCTCCTATGTAGCTCTCTGGAAAAAAAAAAATGGAATGGATTCCCACTAAGGAAGAGGCCCTTCCCTGTCTTCTCAGTGACCCCTGACCTCTTGCTGCTTCTGTGAATGGAACTGTCAACCCTCCTCTGCAAGCTTGCTGTCTCTCCTCTTGAAAAAGATCTCCCTTGAATCTCATTTTGCTAATTAGGGCTGAGGGCTAGTATGGCCTGTTTAAGTCTAGATGGCATCACTTTGCTTATTGGTTCTCTGACCATAAGTAAATGATATATTTGCTTTAAGCCTCAGTTTCTTATGTTTAAAATGAGGATTAAAATGATACACATAATTTTAGTGGAAACATTAAATGAGACAATACATGTAAGGATATTAATGTAAAATTGAAAGACTGTAAGCTCAATAAATTTTCTTCCTATTCCTCTCCCATTTCTCCTCCTCTTCCCCCAACTCTTTCTCCTCCTCCCCTTCGTTCCTTCTCCTTCTCCTCCCTTCTTGTCTTGTGTCTTGTTTTTCCTTTCTTTGAAAACATCTATATTCTAAATGTGGACTTTCTCTCTTTGCAACCAACTTTTGTATTCTATTAATGTAACCACATTAAGTGAGATTTCAGCCAGTTTCAGAGGCCAAGGAAGGTGCCTGAGAAGACTAATGGAAAAGTCATGTGGTTTAGACATGGTGGCGCATGTGACTTGGGAGGCTGAGGCAGGAGGTTCCTAGTGACTTGGGAGGCTGAGTCAGAGGATCGCAGATTCAATACCAGCCTCAACAACTCAGCAACCATTGGCTGGGGATGTAGCAAATAAATAAATAAATATATAAATAAATAAATAAATAAATAAATCCATAAAAAGAAAGAAAGAGAAGTCACGTGAGCACCATGAAGAATGTAATTGAGATCACTTTGTTTCTACATTGGTAAATTTAGAGCAAAAGTCAGACATAGAGAAACTTTCAATGGGTGGGCACCCCTACCTACCTCCCCGCTTTCTGCTGCCTGTAGAGCTGGCCTGGATTCCCTTATCTCCCTTACTTTACTATCCATTCCTCTCCTCCCTTTTCCTCCTCCTGCTTTCTCTTCTTTCAGTCCTTCTTCCTTCCTTCATCCCTCCCCTTTTCTTTGTAAAACATCTGATACTGAAATGTTATTTTCAGTAACTTATGCTCCCTAACTTAAGCCTTGCATACATTTCTGAGTAATGGTCGTTGTAAGTCTAGGCTTGAATTCTATGAATATTATATAAGCTAATAAATCCAGCAAAGAACACATTTTAAAAATAAATTTCCTTATAGAAATATTGCATATACTAAGAGTGCCAGGGTATTTTTTCCCCTTCCTCAAACACCTGGTAATGAAATTTATTGACGTATAAACTTAATAAGCTACTAATTGAGTAATTATCGATCGAAGGAAATGTGTTCTTAAAAGTCACATTATCAGTTGGCAGAGAAAGCAAAAATAGAACAGACTCGAATTTCATTCTATTTTACAGCATTACCTTAAAATTGTAAAGAGTTAATCTTATCACACTACACATGGCTGAATTTATAAAAGATAAAATCACAAACGAGTAATGCACAGTTACTTGTTACATATTCTTCCCATTACAACTGACAGGTTCATTAATCATACAGTGTATTTTACTATTAGAAGCTATAAAGGAGATCAAATCTCTTGTAATTTTTCTTCTTCTCTTTCATTTGATAAGTGTGTTGTTTCAGTGTGTAGATAAAATATAGTGTCAGTCACCAACGGTCTCGGGAGAATTTCATTTTTCCAGTAAGAATATCCTTGCTGATTTGCAATGTAAAAAATCCTTTAGCTCACGCATCATTTCTCTATAACTTGACCATCAGATCTAATAAAATGTCTGTGTGCACCTACCCACAGAAGCAGTCATCCTGAAGTAAGTGCTGGGGAGAGGAATCATGTTTTCATTGAGAGCTGTATTGCTTACTGAGCGTTGAAAGCCTTAACGATGAACACCTCTATTCATAAGGTAACGTTGATTCATAATTAAGGTTCATGTAAATTACACAGAGAGCTGACAGATTTCATAAGCTGTTCTGGGGAGAGGTGGCAAATTTTACAGTTTGTCACAGATTGCCAATGAAACACTTGAAAGCACAAATGAAATATAAGACTATTTGCCAATAAATAAGGGAGTCTATGCTATTCCCCTTAATAGAGTGTGATAGAAAAAATATATGTCTTAAAAGCCTCCATTCCTACTTAGAAAACAAAGGTGGCTTTTATTCCTAGTGGAGAAAGAAATCCTGAAAAGAGATGCCATCAATCCATACAGCAAAAACAGATGGACACACTTTAATTTTTTAATTAGTGAAGAAAATGGAAATGTGTCTTTTGGAAATTGCTTGTCAACTTCAAGAGGGGAGAAGTCAGCCATAAAAATTCTTCTGTGTTTCTCAGTGTTTTCGTTTTTGATTTTTAAAAGTATCACTTATAAATAAAATTCTTAGGATTTCTTAGTTTGGGTGATTTGTGTGACACTGATGTGCTGTAATTTATACAAGAACTACTTCAGTGTATGTTTTTCAGTGCTTCTTGCCAACCTAAGTATTCTAAATATAAACTGAAGAAATTCAGTCTGGCACAAAACAGCTGATGAAATATTCTGGGCTTGCATTCCGTTATTTTCCCATAAGACCTTCTATGAGAAGCAGGGAACGTAAAGCGATCTCGATTAAAGTGCAAAAATCGTATGTGGTCCAGTTGCTTACAGACTCAATTTTGAGTCAACCGGAGTGGCCTTTCAGTTGTGTCATGGGGTGCTTCATTCCTGACTGGGACAGAGCCTGGTCCTGCTCATTGACTCATCATCTGGCTAATTGTCCATATTGTAACTCTCTCCCGAATAGGTGCAATTTGGTCATGTCTGCACAGCAGGATTTCTGCAGAGGCTAGGTTGGGAAAGCTTTCATTCAGCCCTTATCCAAAGTCACTGAATGCTGCATTTTCACAAGACATTGTAGAACAGAGCAAGTCACAGGGTGAAGCTGAGTGATGTGAATAGCCAGCCTCCACTTGTTGCCCCCTCAGTGTTTTCTTCCCCTCTCTTTGCCCAGATAATTGTTCCAATTCTACACTTTTATATCTACATATCATGCTTTATATTTGAGATACAATTCTGTCTTTTGTTTGTTTGTTTGTTTACTAAGGGTTAAACAGACAACCTTAAAAAAATTAGAAAAAAAAAAAAAAGGTTTCCTCTGCAGGAAATGTGGTGGCTTAGCTTGACAGGGGACTTTGCTCATCATGTATGACTTGGCATCTGGACCTATCACATAGGTTCTTATACCTGGAAGTTTGTTTCCTTTTGTTCCTTTACAAACAGAGAGCATCATTCAGGTGTCTCTGTTTGCATTTCCTCAAAGCACAGGATTATGTAGTCATTGGACTAAGAAGGAAATTCTAAATGTAAAGACGGATGAAATTCCCCATACCCAAATGCTCAAACTTCCATTTGAAAATGTGATTTGATTTGGTTGGGCTGATCAAACCTCTGTCTCAAGTTTTCAAAGCTTTCTTTGGAGGGGTACATGAACAGAACCTTAGGGAAATCTTAGACACTCTTGTTTCTATTTCTACAAGTTTCTCGGGACTTTGCTTCTAGAGTTATTCTTTATCTGCTTCAAACTCATGAGCATTTAGATCCAGGCAAGGGGGTGCACTTCCCTAAGCCCAGACTGGAGGATCTTCCTTGAACTTCTATATCACTTCTGAGGCCTGGACCAGACCCTACAGGGTTTTTCTTGCACTTCTCCCATTTCAGGAGGTCTTTGACCTGTCATGTCCTTCACTGGCCTGGCCTTTTCACCCCTGTAGTGTCACCCTGGGTGCCTTGGCCTGGGTTTGGTTCCAAGTGGTCTGCTGATAAATCTAATACTGAGCCCTATGTGTGTCTTGGAAATTGATCACAGAACCAGAGAGTCTACCCAGGTGGTGGAAAGTGGATTCAGCACAGCCACCCTCTTCTCCAGAGGCTCTGCACCAGGTATCAAGCAACCCTCTGTGGCACCACCTGCCTTCTCCCAGGCCCGTCCAGACCCAGCTCCCAAGGGCATTTCAGTTCACTGGCCACATTTGTCCCCAGTGGACATGCAATGTCATGCACTGCCAGGTGGATCTTCCACGACGAGGGAGAGCCCCAGGGCTTTTCTCACTCTGCCCATGTCCTTCTTGTCCTGTGTCCTGCTGCGGTAAACACCAACAACTTTCCATTCCAGGAATGAAACAAGTGTGAATCAAAATAAGACTCCATAATTGGAAGATCTGTTGTTCTAAGTCGATGCTATAAAATTCTGTAAGGAAAAGTTAACATGAGCAGAAAATGAATCAGCCTTCAGGTTCTGCCACCTGCTCCAGATAGGGCTTGCATGAGGCATGGTAACAATCTTTCAGAGCATCAGGGGATGTCACTGGGAGCCAGGGTGCCTGGGCAGAATGGATAATGCGGTTCATGAGAAGGAATGTACCTACCACTAAATAAAGGAATCTAGGGAACTGCGAAGGTAGGAAGATCCACATCATTTCAATACAAATAGGTTCCAGAGAGCCCCAGCATTGCTGCATTTTCCTACTAAGTGAGATTTTAAATACTTCATCTGTATGTGACTAGACCTTACATGGGCCTGTAAGTTTTGCATATATTTTTAAAATCAAATTCTCAGTAGAGACAGGGTCTCCATAAACAAATATGACACAGAGCCCTGTATACCCTGGAGTGATCCTGCTTCAAGTTTTTATACTTAGGGTTTACTGGAAGTAAAGGAATGACCTGTAGTTTTATTTTGTTGCTCTTGTTCTTTGGGCTTTGCTTTTTATTAATAAGCAAGATTACCACCCATGGCTTTCTTTCACATAATCTCCCCCCTACTTCAGGGTTATTGAATCTATTCATAATCTTTGTTAAAAGTATAAATATTTATTACTCTGTTATCTTCTATACTGCCACGTGTAATGATAATTAAGTATGGAGCCATGTTAAACGCACAGTGGGTGGTCAATAAATGTATCTGGAAGTGATGAAACAGTGCTCCATATGTAGACAAATAGAAGAAGAATGAGGGTGTTCATTTCATTCTATTTTTCCCCAAGTCATTGATATGATGACAAGCTGTTCCCTCTCCTTCAACATAAATATATTTCAGAATATCTTTGCAACCCTATAATGGAGATACATGTATAATTTTCTTTGGATTCAAAAAAGCAAATCAAAGAGGGCTCATTTAAATTCAGAGACACCCAAATTTTGACACTCAAAATACCTTATTGCAAGGAGAAATATCTTCTGTATTTTGAGTGTCAAAGCTTGTCGCCGTGGATCCAGTCAGTAGAATTGGAGTGATCTAGAGATATTGAACAGAGTGCATTATATGACTCCACTCTAGATCCTGAGATGGAAATTTTCTTCTGGTCTTTGATCAACACTCTGGGTCCTTGCCTTTGTCTCATCCCCCACAGTCTCCATTTCTAAAGCTGTATTTGCTCATTGTGCACCTTACAGAGTGTTGGCTATCTTCACACCATTTTTCACACTCTGAATAATCTCTGAACTAGATATTTTCCATTTCCCCCTCCAGTTCTACTGCATCTTCAGGCTTCGTGACCTACTAGACTGAACATCATGAGCGGGCATTGACTAGCTTCCTGCCCCTGGTTTCTGCCAATGGGAGGAACCAGAGGGAAGTCAGAGAACATGAAACATCCTGGGGTGTTCGGTGCTCATGCCTCCCCTCCTGAAGATCAGTGCTCTGTCCAGTGCTGGATAGTTAGCATCATCTCCAGTTCTAGTGTCTTCTCCTACCTTTGTCTTCAGGCCTGGGAGTGCTAACCACCCCCCATTGTTGCTGGTTTCAAAGTTCTTCATCAGCCCTGTCGACTGCGCTTGACCTCATGTGGGTGCTGGATAAACACCATCTTCATTACATTCTTTAATTAGCCTTGGAGCCTGCCATCTCGCTAAGACCTGGAGCCCGACTAGTATAGATTACTGTCCTAAGGATACAAATCCCTGTTCTCTCTTCTGCGTTTCCAAAAGGCGTATGGTTTCTTACTTTTACAAACAGTGCAGGCCAGGGGTAGGCTCAGAGGGCCACGTGAATCTGTTCATTTTGTCTGTTCTCTTTATCTCGTCCTAAAGCATCCAAAATATCATTGATTAAAGGTTAGGATCAGCTTGGGCATAGAATAGAGATAGTGTAACTAAGGTTTGCTTAAACAAGATAGAAATTCAGTTCTTTTATTTCACTAAGGAAGTTGAAATGCAGCTGCCTAGGGGGACCTGACGGGGGCTGGGCTTTCCCTTAAAGCCTCTATCTAAGGAGGCCCAAGATGGATGCTAAGTTTCTAAGCAGTAAATAGAACAGAAGTAAATAGGCTGGAAGAGTAGGGGAACGGCATGCTTGGGGATGGCTGGTCCCTTCTTCTAAATTTAAGTCCTATGTTTTGTGTCTGGCTAAGAGTATTGCCCCACTAAAATATAGGGTGTAAGTATTAAAGAGAGGGCTGTCTCCTCACAGATGGCCCCACAGTCTGGTGGTCCTATGAGGCTGTCAACCCTTTTCTTCTTGACTGTGCATTTCAAACAGGCAGAGAAACTTTGATGACAGTGACTTATCTAATTACTATTTCTTATTTGCTTAAAGTGGATCAGAGGAGTTCATTTTCACAGACTCCAATTTTTTCCTACATTATTCTTTCTTAACTGTCTGCAATATGATTTTTATCCTGACAATTTAATCTATTTGCTTAAATGTATCCAGTTACTTCCTCATTAGGAAATCCAGCTCTATCTTTTCTATGCTCATTCTCTTTGTCACAGTGTATATGGCTTCAGTGATCAGCTCTTCCTCCCTTATATCCACTTCTTGCTTGGCTTCTGACATAGAATGGGTTTCTGTTTATCTGCTGCCTCTCTGGACAGACCTCTTTGTCTATGATGGCTTCTCTTTCTCCTCTCATCCACTACCTGACCATTCTCTAAAGTTTTAGGGACTAAAATATACTTCTAGCTTCATTCCTGGACTTAATGATGTGGTACCATCTTATAGCTCAATCGTATTATTCATTGTCTCAAACTTTATCCTGACAATTTATTTAATCTATTTATTTATATATATCCCCACCTCTAATCTTGTGTTGGACTTATGTATAAATAATTTCTCAACACTTCAAACATGTACCTGAAACCATAACACTCTTCCTTCACAAATAACTCTCATTGAAACCTCTTTTGCCAACAACAGCACATGTTTACTAATCTGCTAGGTGCAAATTTTTTTTTTCAGTGCTGGAGATCAAATCCAGGGCTTTGCACATGCTAGGTAAACACTCTATCACTGAACTACATCCAGATCCCACACAAAACATCTTTACCATCATTGATTGCATGATATTTTTCAATACATCATGGAGTTTAATGGAGACTTCTTTGAAATTTCTTTTGTTTTTATCCTTTCCTATCTTATGGTTTCATCCAAATGCTAGCACTGCATGCTAAGTCATTATAAAACCTTTTTTATTTTTATTTTTTTAAAATCTTTCTAATAGTCTAGCATTTACTGAGCACATCAGACCACTTCCATGAACTCACGTCTCATTAATACCTAAGGAGGATGTACGTTCCTGGATATATTTTTCAGATGAGGAGACAGGCACCAAGCAGTAAAGTGACTTGCCCAAACGCAGATTTGGCAAATGAAAAACCTAAGACTCAACTCAGACAGTCTAGCTTCAAAGTCGGAACTCTTAAACCTCTTTCTATATTACCTCTTCTCTTGCTGGCAGATAGATCATGCCTGGCTGTTGGCCTCATTCTGCCTGTGAACCCACAGGGAGACCATTGGTCTCCTTAGCCTACCATATAATCCAGTGCCACCCAGAACTCTGGTTACATTTGTCACTACAATCCAACGTACCTCGTGTGGTACATTGTTCTTTTTGTTTTCTCAGTTCTCAAAATTCTATCCCTTTCTCAAGGTACAATGTACCTGTGTTCTCCTGGAATGACACTTTCCACCCTCAGAGGGGGGGAATTCAGAATGATAAGGGCAACATGAGCACAGATGTGAAATGCACCCCACTTTGCTAGTTATCCTTAAAATTAAAGCTCGAATATAATCTACCACCTAAATCAATCATTCATAGCAATCCTAAAAAACAGATATTTGGAGCAAAGTTAGCGAAAGGCCTCTGTTTTGGAATTGAGGGAAGTGATGGTAAATTTTATTTAAATAATTGATTGTGTCTTTACAGATTCTAAGAGAAACAAAACAGAAACCTGGTTTCCTGACCCCTAAACAACTGTATCGATGTCACTCCAGGGTTGCCTGGAGATGCAATAAGAGACAAACTTAATTCTTCATCTTTGCTGCTGGTGCTAATGTTCTCATTGTTTCCATGGGCTTTTCTGTCAAGTTTCATTTGAACAAAGAGATCTGTGGCTGAAACGATTTGGAAACTCAATATGCTACACCAGGGGTTGACAAACCAAAGTCGGTCGCCCAAATCTGATCCTCCACCTGTTGGTGTATAGCCCACGGAATAAAAATATATATTTTTTTTACATTTTAAATATTTAAAATAAATGCAAAAGAATAATTAATTTGGATGTGATATTTATTGGAAATTTAAATGTCAGCATTCATAAATAAAGCTTTATTGGAATACGCTACATGAATTTGTTTACATATTGTCTGTGGCTGCTTTTAATTGTAGAGTTCGTCATTATGACAGAGTTGACAAGGTCCTTAAGTGTATGAAATATTTTCTGAGTGGTCCTTTGTGGAATGAGTGACTCCTTTTGTGTTACACAGTGTTCTAGAAACTTGTCTCAATGAGCTCTTCTTTCTCTGAACGTCTTGATTTATATCACACAATTTATCTTCCTTGTGTGTGTGTGTGCCAGTGAGTTTTTAAAAAAAATTTAGAGTTTTAAAAAATTTTATCAGGTGTGGTTGTGCATGCATGTAATCCAAGAGTCTCAGGAGGCCGAGGCAGGAGGATGGCAAGATGGGAGGCTAGCTTTGGCAACTTAGACCCTGATTCAAAATAAAAATGAAAAGGGCTTGTTGGAGATGTAGCTCAGTTTGAGTGACCCTGGGTTCAATCCCAAGTATTCCCAATAAAAGTAAAGTATTTCATATATTCTAATTTTTTCTTTTCTACCCTATTTAAGTCATCCTCTTTTTCATTTACATCAATAGCTCCTAGTATGTACTGACTGAAAGGATAAGTATATTTTTGAATGCCCAGCAAATGCACACGGAAGTTGGCTAACTCAAATTTGTTAGGTTAGTTTCTTCGTGAATCACAAATATCATACTAGTTTGCTAGAGTTGCCATAACAGCATACCACAGACTGGATGTCTTAAACAATAGAAATTTATTTTCCCACAGTTCTAGAAGCTGGAAGTCCAGGAATAAAGTGGTGCTGGTTTCTCCTGAGGCAGCCTCCTTGGCCTTGCAAAAGGTCTTTTCCTGTGTGTCTCCAGGGCCAGGAATAGCCCAGGGGTCTCTCCTTCCCTTTCTGTAAAGACACCAAACATTGGAATGGAACTGCTTCCCTATGACCTAATTTAATGGTTAATTACCTCTTAAAGGTCTTGTTTCTGAATACAGTCCCATTGGGGGTTAGAACTTTGGCACATGACTTTTGGTGGATGTAATTCAGTTATAAGTGATAGCTAGGAATAATCTTTTTGACTGCTCCCTAGGTAATCAGATTCTGATATGCTAGAGTAGAAATTAAGAGGTACATAAGCACATGGCAATGATTTTACTGTTGGTTTGAGCAAGGATAGTTTGAAATTTTTCTGCCTGATTCCATTATTATTACTGACCCTACCCATGTTGGGCCTCGTTGACTGACTGCGTTTATTTTTCTGATTTCTCATCTCTAGACTGCAAGGTCTTTATGTCTCCCTAGAAAAAATCACACAAAAGAATGAAGTACACACTGGGTACCTTGAAGGAAAACAGACTATGCAAAGTATTAGAACATTTTTAATACTTTCTAACATCACTGGAACATTCTTTTCTAACCTCACGGGCTTTGGAGGCAGAGAACATGTAAAGAACAGCAATGGAGAAGGCAGACTGCCAATTGCCAAGTGGTTTCTCTCTGTGGTCAAAATCTCCCCCTGACAGGTCCATGATTTGAGGCCTCTATTAACTACCACTGAATGCATTTAGGCCTGTTCCGTGAGCTGTATTAGGCCCAGTAAGTGCTTTGTGTAAATAAGTATGTCCTGTGGAAGGGGCAAATGTGGTGTCTGATTTTTGTCATGAAAAGTTTGGAAATTATATAATTTGATAAAGGATAATTACTTAAGATTTTGAGGTGGAAAAAAATGGAATTATTTTTAAACTTAAAAGTGAAAAAATTGGCCTATCCTAAAGAACATATGGAAGAACACATTTGAGAATTGCATACTGCTAAAAAAATTTTTTCCCTACAGTCTCAGTTTTTTTTCCCCACCACTGTTATGCCCATTTCAGTTCCAAATATGTAAATCTCACCACAAAGGTATCTGTGAATGTGGTTGTTCAACCAGAAGCACACCGAGGATATCTTACCGTTGCCAATTTTGGCTTTCTCTGTTCTAGATCTCTCCTGTCAAGCCATAGCTGTTGGCTGTGGGAAGCCAACAGAAGTGAAGGTGGAGATGGAAGAAGATGTGTGTGTGTGTGTGTGTGTGTGAGTGTGTGTGTACATTTGCATGTGTACATTTGCGTGTGCATGAGTATGTCTCTGTGTCACTGTGTGGTGGTAGTATTGGTTAAGGGATGTGTTCAATTTGAAATAAAACATAAGAAGTTTAAAATTTTTGGTAGCATCAAATGAGTATTTGGTTACATTCTTAAAGGACAAAATGGACTGGGTTTAAGGAGATTGCTGAAATGGGAAAAGCATATCTTTGGAGGGAGCAAAGCAGACCCAGATTCCAAGTCTAGTCCTGCTATGTACCAGGGAGTGAGTGACCTTGGAGAAGCCATCTTACTTCTGGTGTTATCTAATCTGTATACATTAAGAAAATTGTTTCTATTACGAGGTATCTTTAAAAACTTATTTTCAAAATACCATTAGTATCACAAGAAGTTGCAAAAATAAGGGAAATGATTTTTTTAAATAAAAAAAATAGTGACAAATTGGTGCTTTCTGGGGGAAGGTTAGTATGGTTTTATCATGCACACAGATTTGGTTAACTGTCATCACCTACCTGTAAAACAGGACTGTCCCATTAAGATGGACAAATGTCCAAGAGTGGTTTTGAATGTAAATAACTGGAACAATTTGTGGATTCTCACACGACTTTTAACAGGGAGCTTCTGGTTTTCCACCTCTAGGAATCTTCAGTATGATAATCAGGTGGGCTCTTCTCATTATAAAATATTTCATCAAAACACCAAGAAGGTGTTATATGGAACAGGTCTTTTTCCATAAGACAAAAGCATTTGTTAAAGTTGTGCTAGCATAGCAAGGAGAGTATTCATTATCTGTCTTGAACATGCCCTGCACTGTGAACTCTAAAGGTTAGGTATGGTCTGACATATCTAAGGAATTAACACATTTAACCCACATTTCTTGGCTTGACAAGCCTGGATCCTCCTCCATGAGCTAGATGTTGCCAGATCTGTGGGGTAGGTCATGTTTTCAACACCAAAGACAGTGCTTTCTGAATCACTTAGCTCTCAGTCTTTAGTGACCCAAGCTAAGCTGCCCAGATCAAAGTTCATTGTCTCCTGAATTCATTTGTCCTGTTGCTCATATACTCTGGGTCAAGTCTGAGACCGCTGCCCTGGATACAGAGATATGTCCCTACCCTCCTGGAGGTCAAACCTGATGGGGTAGGAAAAGGGACACGGAGGTAACCAGTCACAATTCAAAATGGCAGGTGCTAGGGATGTCCAAAGTGCTCTGGAACCTTGGATGGGTGTCTCCCCTGAACCTATGGAGGTTGCAGAGAGGTTTTCCCAATTAACTGACATTTGAGCTGAGTTCTGAAAATCTGATAAGAATTATCCAGTACATAAGATAGTCAAAGGTAGGGAAAGGAAACAGGCATAAAGTGAGAAGGAAAAGCACATGCAGGGCATGAATGCAGACTCCAGATAGCGGTGGGAAAAATAAATTGGAGAGGAAAACAGGGTAAAGCCAGATCATCCTGGTTTGACCCTGTTTTAAGGGTCTAATTTAAGGAGACCTGGCTGCAGGATGTCTCTCAGCCTGTTGTTCCTGAATGGTACAGAGCCTTCACTTGCTTAAAATTGGAACACTTTTCCACACCATTCACATCAGGCTCCATCAGCACAGTGGAAACTGGTCCTTATCATATCATCTTGAGGCTCACCCAGCACATAGTAGGGCCTCTGATTCTAGAATGTTCCTACTCTTGCTCCCATTATGAAAGTTTGCCTTTGCTTGCCTTCTGCACTGACTTGATTCCTTTTAACATAAAGGCAACCTCCAAAACTGTGTTCGGGTTTGTAAAAATTTCATTCTTGTTTGTTTTCGTCAAACAGAATTTCATATTCTTGTTTTCGTTCTTTTAAACCATCAATGACAACTCAGAAACATCAGGGGCCTTAAGCCATTTTGGCTTTTTCATTTAAGGAAGAAAATCTATAAGAAGAGAGACTTCATACAGTAAGAAAACCAAAATAGTTACACGGCATGTTCAAAACGTAACGCAGGGAAGAGGAGAAAATGTGTGTCAAGAGAAACAAGAACGCGGTGCAGTAAAGCATCTCTCAGGACACAGAGTTTATAACGTCCAAAGGATATTAACTCTGACACCAGTCAACTACAATAAGTGACTAATTTTATTATAGCCTTTGAAAAGAACCCTATACCCCCAAGTGCCTACATAACCGCTGCAGAGATTTGACCGTATCTCTCTCTAGTACAAGGTTTTACTTGTGTCTCCTCTGGCTATGGCCCTGGCTTTGACCTTCTTTATGGCATTTTTCCAATGAATACCCTTAACTCTATCCTGAAGTTTCTAGCCCATAGAATTTTTGAAGCAACTACATGAATTAAATGTTACTAGTAAGGTTCTATACTTAGAACAAGGATTTCAAATGGTTATAGTTGTATTATACACTTCTGGTGTGTAACCATTTGTTCTGTATAACCACACTCTCTTCCAGTGCCTATCACAGGGAAAAACAAATTTGGCATTTTTATTTAAAAGATCATCAAGGGGCTAAATATTGGCCATGCCCTGAATTTATCAAACCAAATGCTGTCAACATGCCTTAAAGAGATTTACATGCTAGATTTGGTCAGCAACTGCATTTGTATTAATTATTTAGGTATTTAGTACTCAGGGTGTGCAGTTTTTCTCAGTGTCCTACAAATAAAGCCATGCAAGGGGACTGGCAGGATTTCTCTCATTACTATTATCCTAAGCCTTCTCCTCACTGTCTTCCAGAAATTCCATTGAGAAAACAAACATTTTTTTTTTAATTCTAAAATTTTGACACAATACCTGGTCATTCAGTCCATAGATGGCTACGTAAGGTAGAACTTTGAGCTTTCATTCATTTATTGGTTTATTCAACAAAAATAATAAGTGTGTACTAAATTCATAAAACTAACACAGCTGTCGATTTGATGCCAGATATGCACTAAATTCAGTACGTTTGGGCAAAATTTCAGTTTAACTCTGATTTTTAAAAAATTATAATATATCTTTTGAAATAAAAGTATTTTGAGGTCTGGGTATCTCATCTTCAAAATATCTCATAATGTCTCTTACATGATTTATTCGCTAACAAATGATATCTATATATTAAAAGGACAGGTAAGAGTTCTTAACACTTTTGATTGTTCAGAAGTGAGTAACAATCATTCAGATCTCAAAGTCTACCCCTGAGCTGCCATCAGCCTCTGGAGGGATGACCATCATTGGTTACCACACCAATTTAAGTAATCAAATAAATGTCAGTTCATTTATACACTTAACATACGGGATGCCCAAAATTTGGACCAATTTATAAATATTTTTCTTTCTGAGTCAATTAACCTCGCTTACATTTACTGTCAATGGTTTTATTCTTATCTATTTTTTTATATTAAAACATGGACTCCCAAGTAAATCAGAAGCAATTTCTTGTTCAGTGAGTTTGGGACATTAAGAGGGAATAATTTCTGTGGAGAGAGGTGTATCCAATTGTAGGAGATGAGTGAAAATAAGATGATAGTCATTCATCTGGGGTTAGTATTTTCCCACCATGGGATCCCTTTAAGTTAATTCATCAATTGAAAAAGGAATTGTGATCATTGCCTGAAGATAACTGCAGCTACAGTAATGGAGAGCAAGAGTTTTCCAAGATGAGAAGGGGAATGGGTTGTTTGTACTAGTTTTCCATTTCTGTTACAATTGTTGTTCTGAGAAAGGCTTCATGTCGTGCCATTTTCTGTTTCTTTGCCATTTTTTTTTTTGTCACAAGAAGAAGATATGAGAATCTCAGTGGCTAGTGTTGTCCATGAAAGACAGTAAACTATTCTGTTTTAACCTTTTATATAGTCGCGTTTTGATTGACTAGCTATTCTACCTCTTTCTCCTAAGTTACCAACGCTGTTAAAAGAGAAATGGCTGCCCAATCAAATGGGAGGACATTATAAAGGTCAAAGGAGTCGACTTTGTAGCCGGCTTTCACAGTACGGATGAAACATTTTTTTTTTTAAGAGAAAAACTTATTCTTGTGACAAGGATTGCAATAAGAATAGAAAATGTCAGATCAAGAAACTATTCATGGGACAATGATTGTGATAGGATGAAAATAGTGCCCACTTTACCCTTTCTTTTTATAATCATAGTCAAATAACTTCGTATGGTGCTGCTTAGGCTCTGAACTTGAGATTCTGAAACAGGGTGGGGCGGGGGGGACAGAATCAAAAGGAATAGTAAAACCTAATGTAAGAAGAATCAACATTTAAGTGACCACCCAAGGTATCAGCAGGTCTCAATTACAGAAATGTGGGTGGCTTTAACTAAAGGTCTGGCAAAATTGGTCTACAGATTAACCACATAGAGTTAAACAGGAATTGTTATTTCCGTACTTTGGTCGCTTTTGAAATATCAAACTGTGAACCTTACTTTATTAGGTAGATCATACAATATATTTCTAAATGCATGTAAAGTAGTAAGTAGGTCATTAAAACTACAACATATAGATGGAGACTTGATTATTTTTTCCTGTGACTACAAATGACAAATTACCCCCAAATTTCTTTCTAGGTGCTTCCTAGCAGTAAATCCTAAACTGACACAATTCGTGTGTAAAAAAACTGAATCCAATTTAATTAAATTTTAAAAACTGCGAGAAGTCAAATTGGGCACTTGCTGCCCTTCTCAAGTTTAAAGGGAATTTGAATACTTTAATTAATAAATATGACAGTTAAAGATACTATTACTAAAATAAAAATATAATTGTAATATCAAATAATATCCCAAGACTACTGAATATTTCTGAAAAATACAACCAAACAATAAAAGGAAAACATTTCTCTGAGCTTTCTAACTTGGTAATTCATCTGTTTAAATATTTAGCATGTACCTAATGTTTGCAACCAGAGTTATGGCTCTGGGTTCCTGCACTTTCATCCCTGCTCAGTGATTCTTGGCCAAGGAACTATAAAGTAGGGAAAACAAACAAAATAAAGCATAAAATCAAAAAGGAATCATATATGTTAATGCTTATATCTCTGGTTTTAAAATTAGCCTTTTTTTGTGTTTTTTTTTTTTTTGTGTGTATAATAGATTCTTGATCTGACATTTCCCATTCTTATTGCAATCTTTGTCACAGAAATATATTCCTCTCTAGAGGGATAATCAAGAGCAGACTGTGACTTTTAGACTTCCAAAAAGAAAGATTTAAGATTTTTAAAATGATTCTAAATGCACATTTCAATCAGAAAGCAGCAGATTTATAACTCGAAACCACTCAACTTACTTATTCCAGAGAATTTGGGGTTCCTTTTCCATTTGTGGGAAGATCCTCAAAGCTTTAGGCTGCACCTTAGCTTCAAACATAAACATTAAGTCCCAAATGGTTATCCATATGCTCCATCGATATTTACATTGCATGGTATTATATAACACAACTAGCACAATCTTCCAAGTTCTGGAACACGCCAACATGGGAGCAAAAAAAAACAAAGCTCAGTTTAAACTCTGACATGCATTATACTCTGAAATTTGCCATCATGGTATGACTAAAGCAGAGAGTTCTTTGGGTGGAGTTCCAAGGGTGGCTGTTTGGGAGAAGAGACCATATTCACTCCGAAATGGACTGTCTAAAATCTAGTGGGTATTCAGTAGGTATTTCATACATGGAGGAGTCAATGACTATGTTGACAAGGAAATTGTGGTCACTTATTCTCCAAAGGCTCTATGACCTCATTCAAACAAATATGGGAGGAGAGTTCCTGGTACGAATTCTCCCAGAACCCCCATGATGTTGGAGGTCAACAGAGGACATTTAATTGTGTCTGTTTCAGAGTGGGCATATCAAAACTCACACTAGGGAAATGCAGGTCAGGCTATTTTCTGGCAAGTAGGAATTCATTGCAAATTTCTGCACATGGTTTGGATTTAAGACTTTGGGGAGACATTTTGTCGTCGATGACTATCCATCTCCCTCCAGATGACTTCAAGATTCTACAAAAGAGCCTGAGAACTCAAGCCAAGAGTCTATTAACAGGAAAACATCTCTGGGAGATTAAAACTCAATGTCCTAAACACCTGTAAAATCTTGAGAATCATTATAATGTTTTCAAGTATGTGAAAGTGATTTTGATCTGATCTGGAATTCTGATGCCCAACAGGCTTCAAAGGAATGCATAGGCCACTGTGGTTGAAGATACCCTGGTCTAGGGACTGCAAATAGAGCAGATGACTATGTTAGACAGACTTCATAGTCATCATGTGGGGAAACAGGTACAATAAATGTATGTCATGAGATTTTCCTAAATGAACGCAAAGGACTTTGGTTTGTGAGCCTTTATCCATGATATAGTGCCAAAATGTTGATAAAAATAGAATTTCATTGTCTCCTGTATGGTTTGTGTTGTTTTGCCTGGATTGACATCTAACTAAAGCACTAAAGTATTCATCAGTATTAAAAATCTTCCTGGGAAAACAAACAAATAAAGAAAACAAACACCCCCCACCCCCGCCCCAAATAAAGAATTTGGTTATGAAGTTTCTTTTCTTCTCTTGCAGGACCAGTCTCCACTGTGAACTTCTAACCCAGAGGTGCTTGGAAATTAGAAAATCAAATGTGTGCTTTCATTCATCATCTTAATTCCCTCTACTCAATTAGAGGGAAACATTTTTTTTCTCTTAATTTTATTAACTGTTGAAAAGAACATTTATATTGTTAATTGATGTTCTGAAAGCAAAATGATTTTTGTCTTTGTCATTTGGAAACCATGATTCACAAACATGCTTGGGACACCAGCTTACTGTTGGGGTGGCCCTTAGTTGGATATAGATGCAAAAGTACCCATGATAACTAACATCTTGGAGGCAACCAAAATATTTCTAAGCTACATGAAAGAGGTTTTGATAGGATCTGAAACGTTTTGACTAACTGGAGGCCTAATTGCCTTCGGTTCCTTAAAAGCCAGTGTAAATGAACAGGAAACACCCAGATCTTCAGAAGAGGATTTTGTTTTTGAACCTTTTGCTTCATTTAATGTAAATATTCAAATTGACCTTTATTTTTCTACAGTCTGGTGAATTGTCCTTGAAATACAGTGCCAAAGATTCTGGTTTACTGGGTAACATTTTAGCACAGTAATTCTTAATCCTAAAGGATCCCAATTTTATCAGAAAAATGTAAATTCACTTCCTGTGCATTTAGCAGGGCATCATTACCAGTGCACTGACAGCAAATCTAAAAAGTGAGAGTAAAGGCCACATGAAGTGAAATTGTGGACCAGAAGCCATGAGCCACAGCAGACCTGCCTGGTGGCTTCTTTTAGGGACACAGTTTTGAGAAGTTTGGAGCTGGATGTGAATGAATGAGCCTACTCTACCTCCTCAGACTGGGGGAATAGAACTGTCCATGCTCCTGAACAGAGAAATCAAGACATTTTTTCTACCTACTGTCTGCTTACTTCAGTTTTTCAGAAGGGTTAACCTGCTTCTCCTTTTGGCTCCAAGGTGACTGGGAGGTAATACACTTTCAAGTCTTTTTCAGAAATCATAGACATCTGATATTCAGTATTGGTAAAAAAGTAGAAATTTGCGTGACAAAATGTCATGATTACTGGCCATTCAGATTCTGCTTGTAAATGGATCCGTGATATGGAATTATTTATTTTTGAAGGAAATCTGTTTTAATTTTTAATAACCCTTGTTAGAATTCTTTTCTTTTTTATTGAAGTCCAGACTGTTTCCTTGTCATTTCCATCCCTTGGGTTGGATTCAGCTTTCTTGAACATCATTAAAGAAACTGAATTTCACATGAAGATTATTTCCTATATGTGGCATGATAATTTTCCAGATCACATGCTCCATGTTTCTTCATCAGTTCCTTAAATATAATGGTTGAGAGACTTTACTTTTTTTGTTTGTCTTTACATACCCTGTAGTTGCCAATGTCTTTCTGAAGTACACTGACCAGAACTAAAATATGTATCTAATTGTTTTCTAAATATAAAGAGTACAATGGGTATTTCACTTTCTTTAATCTGCAAACAATATCTCTTATAGTACAGTTTCGAACATCTTGTCCTTTGCAGTGCTTGCTAATTGAGCACATGATAACCTAAAATCCCAAGTGACAACTCCTAACAAATCAGCACCTCTCTCTCTCTTGTACCACTGTAAGTACTTGAAGAGGAAATCATTATGTGTTAAAATTTTAATAGGGTGGTAAAATAATAGTATTTTTGGTATTGAATATGATTTTAGAAGTTAACTAGTATGACTCTTAAATATTACAATAGGAGAAATGTGAAGGTCCAGAGGAAATAGATGCGTTAGGCAATAAACACAGGACAGAGTGAGCTGAGGCAGGGCTAGAGCCTGAGCCTTTAGATTTGCTGAGAGCAGAAATATTGCTTAATAATTCCCTAAGTAAGGCAGAACAGGTCTAGGCTACTATGTGCTGATAAAGCAAGCTGATTGAACCTACAGGCAAGTTTTAATAACTGTTATCTTCAAATTAATTTAAGTAAGCTAAATGCAGCTAGAGACTTGAATGGCAAAAGGCAACATGACATTTCTTTAAGGAAAAAGTGTGGAATTATTTTATTGTCTTCTAAGTACTGAGCCCCTGGCAACTGTAGGGTCTCAATGGGATTATACTCCTCTCTCTCTCTCTCTCTCTCTCTCTCTCTCTCTCTCTCTCTCTCTCTCTCTCTCTCCTCTCTCTCTCTCTCTCTCTTTCCTTCTCTTTTTACTTCTTTCAAGTAGCAAAGGACACAGCAGCAGAAAAAGATGCGGTAAAACGAGGAACAGGAAACCGCAGAAGAGAAGCTGTTTCTTTATCTCGCCCCCTGGCAGTTATTCCCCCTCTGACCGTGAGAGAGGAGGGAGGCTCCTTCCTGTCAGATAAGCAGCCGAGGTGCTTTGATGGCGAGGCAAAGTGAAGGTTGAGCACACACTCCCCACACATTGAGATTTCATTTTCAGGAAAAGAAGATTTCAGGAAGAGTGAGAGGAGGAGAAAGTTCTAGAATTGTGCTCCGAGTTAGCTGTTGTTAGAGAAAGGCAGAAAAGTGCGACACACTCCATGGTGAGCCTGGCTGAGTCCAAATGTCCCTGGAGCTGGAGGTGATCAGATTCTGATTTCTTAGGCAAGGAGGGGGTTCCAGGGCCTTTAAACAGCCTGCCCCTTCAGCTCCCAAGATGCACAGGGTAGGGTGATTGTGAGCTGGGATCCTGCATGCACTTGGTCCACTCGTTGGAATCTAAGCTGAACTTCTACCACTTAGACGTCTTTATTTAATTATCCTCTTGCTGTGGTTTGTATCTTGAATGTCCTACAAAGGCCTTTGTGATAACAGCTTGGTCCATGGTGTGACACCATTGGGAAGTGGTGGGACCTTTATAGGGATGACCTTGGATCCTTGGGGGCATGCTCTTTAAGAGGACTTAGGCTTCTTGGCTCCCTCCTCACTCTATTTGTGTGTGTGTGTGTGTGTGCGCACGCGCGTGCATGTGTGCGCACTGAACAAGATGAGCAGTTTTGCTCTGCCATGTGTCACGACCATGATGTGCTGTCCCTCTATACTACTGGCCCTAAATGCAATGGATCTATGTGATCATGGACTGGAACCTCTAAAATCATGAGATGAAATAAACTTTTTCTCTTTTTAACTTGGTCGTCTTGGGTATTTGTTATAGTGTTGGAAAACTGACTAACAGTCTCCATTATGTACTGAAAATATATCTTAGGAGCTTGTTAACCACTCTGAGCCACGACTTCTTTGTTGGAAGTAGAATAATAGTAATATTGACTTCATACCTTAGTTCTGAAGATTAAGTGAAATAATTAATAGTACACAGCAGACATGCAATGTGTTAACCACATGGCACACTTGATATTTCCCTTTATCCAATATCATGCATGGTTTTCTGGATGGTTCTTTGTCAGCAGGACACTCCTCAGCTCTTTCTGCTCCTCTGATATACATTATTTCCCAGCCCATAATATCCAGCCCCTTCAAGTCAAGTCTCACATTTAGGCACCCACACTCTAATTTTTAAATAATATATGATTATCATAATATTTGGATATTATTTTATTTATGAGCAGAGCATTTTCAAGACACTTCTAAAGGAATACTCAGGATAGTGAATAGGCATGAGCTGCTTACTGTACACCTGGTACTGGTTTCAGTAATGCACATATGTAATTTTGTTTAATTTTTGCAACTCCCTTCTGAAGTTGGATCACAATCATAATTTGGGGGGAGTGAGTTGTAGCTCAGGGATACAGTGCATGCTTAGAATGTGAGACCCTGCATTCTACCCAGCACCCCAATAATAACAACAATTTCAACACAATATTATTATTCCCAATATTTCCCCCAGTTTATGTATTAGTTTTCTGTCACTGTGACAAAGTACCTAAGATAAACTGCTTAAAGTAGGAAAGGTTTATTTTAGCTCATGGTTTCAGAATTTTCAATCTATGTATGGCCTTCGGGCCTGCTGGGAGGCAGAAGGCCAGGCCCGAACATGTGGCAGAGGAGAAGGCCGGCCTCATAGTAGCCAAGAAGCATAGGAAGAGGAAGAGGTAGGTCGTGATACCCTCTTCAGGATTTCACTACTTCCCAATAGCGCCTGGGTTGGGGACCAAGGCTTTATCACATATGGGACTTTGGAGAACATTCAAGATACAAACTGTCGCAGGCACTAAAACCTGTGTAGGATAATTACCTTTCAGATCACAAAAGCCATGCTTGAAGATGTTCAGCCACCTGGTGGCAGCATACCCAAATTGCAGGTTTTGTCTATTTGAATATTGAAGAAAATCCATATTTAAAGTTTTAGTAGAAACCTAAAATTCTGGAGGGTACTAAAGGGACTTTGACTTATTGTTTGTCAATATAACAACAAAAAAATTTGGCGAGGAGTTATCGTAACATGTTGTAGAAGGTACAGCATTGATATGTGTTCAGCAAGATTGGGAACTTCATCAAGTTTGAAATTTTGGACCCGTTTTCTCACCTCTGTGAGTGAGCTTTATTTTCTCTTATATAAAATATTGATAGTTTTTCTTACTTTAAAAATTTCTGTATGCATTAGAAATGCTACACATCCAAAGAACTAAGCACAACTCCTGGCACATTCTAGATGCTCAATAAATGATAATGTTCTTGTTTTGTGTGTACATTTAAGTCACTTAAAAACTTTTACCTCCTAAAAGTTACTGGGGAAGGGGATGGGAGAGATTTGCATAGGGAATGGAGCCTGTAAAGCAAGACATAAAAGAAGTTAACAAATGATTATTTGGAGTTCCTAAGTATCTGTTCTTAGATGCTAAAATATTATTTAAATGATTTGATAGGCAGGGCAGTAATTTGGGCTTAATTTCCCCCGTATGCACTGACTTACAAACAAAAAAGTAGAATAGGTTCCACTCTATTGGTAGCAGTAGTAATAACAAAACAAATAGTGTAATAACACTGTGGTACATAATGATAACTACATGATATAATAATATACCCTATTTTAGAATTGCTGGTGAGGATTCAATATGGTGAGTTTGTAAAGTAGGGTTCCTGGCCCATTGCTATTGCTCTGAGATGTGAGTTCTCCTCTCTGTTGCGGGAGGTCTGTCCCCTCAAATTATCAAAGTGTCATTATCACCCACTCATCAGAATCTTCAAATGGGCTATAGAACCATAATTTTGAAAAATTAGGGTTCCCCTGACATAAGTATGAGAACTTTCTGGAAAATGACAGGACTATGTACTTCCCCAGAGGATTAATCTGAATCATTTACTTGGTGATGTGGATTTCATCTTGAAAGTTTTGTAAAGACCTTTAATTGCTGTTTTCCACTTCCCCTTATTTTTTTTTTTTCTTTTGGTACCAGGGATTGAACTCAAGGGCACTAGACCACTGAGCAACATCTCCAGCCCTATTTTGTATTTTATTTAGAGACAGGGTCTCACTGAGTTGCTTAGCACCTCATTTTTGGTGAGGATGGCTTTGAACTCGAGATCCTCCTGCCCTCCCTCAGCCTCCAGAGCTGTTGGGATTACAGGTGTGCACCACCACGCCCTACTCCCTCCCCCAATTTTTGTCATTGAAATGTGTTCTGTTTTGATTCATTTGGCATCCACATACTCATGGTTCTGTTCTGTGATAACATGAAAAGTTGGGAGGCCAAGGATGGGTTGTTAACTGTTGAATTTTTGGTGACTCTTACAGCACAGAGCAGAGGGCCTTATTGAAGCTGACCATTGACCTCAAGTGGGTCCTGGTAAGGTTTCCTCTCCACTCATATCAGGCATCCCCTCCAGCCGAGACACACTAAGGCAAGAAGCAACCCAAACTCGTTCTAAGCTCTGTACCTACCCCCATTCTTATGAATAGTTTCCTATTACATTATCTTCTATTTCTTATAAAAGATTAACAGTAACTTCTCTTCATGTGGAAGGAAGTACAGAACATCACTGAAGTCATCATCTCCTGCCCCATCATCAACATTTAATAAGAGTAACTCCTCCATAAATTGCTTTGCAAAATAGGACCCAGGCAGACCCAAGTCCCTGCCTTCCCCTACCTTCAGGTGATCTATTTAAATACATTTCTCATGATCCCAAAATAGAGATATGAATATAATCAATGACTGCCTGGGGGTGTCAAAACCACTGGAAAATGCACACAGTGGGTGAAGTGAGCTGGCTTCCCAGTTTCCCTCTAATGCAGGAAAAGGGCCTTTCGCTAAAGGCACCTGTGGAAATTCCTGTCATCCTTTCCTCTCCAACTTGAATGACACCTCTCCCAAGACGTCCTCAAGTACCAGTCATTGTTCTCTTCTCCATGTGCTTTGGTGTTCATGATTCTGTCTGTCACACTCTGATATGGGTCTGTCTTGTTTCCACGGGTACAAGCGGATGGCACAGAGTCATTGTGGGAAATAAAAGATCCCCCCCACCAGGTCTCAGGTCTCAGAGCTCCTGATGGCACCTCTTCTACTAGGGCAGACACAAAGAGCTCCTTTCTTGTCCTCCCATCTTGGCTTCCCAAACAGACACCTTGGTTCTAAGGGTTGTCTTTGAGCCATTGACAAGAAACAGACAGAAGACACAGGAAACTCTTCAGAGGAACAAGGACAAGGAAGGAGATGCTGCCTGGTTAATAGCTTCTGGTTGGTCTTTCATTTTCTTTTCTTTTTACCCTTCCCTCTCCTCCTATCTTATTCCTCTCCCTTCCCTCCCTCCCTCCCCTCCTTCCTTCTCTTAGCTGCTGTGGAGATCCCTGCAGTCCCTTATCCTGATGTGTGCTCCTCACTGAGGTTCCCTGCCCTCTGTCACCACTTTCTTCTCTTAAATCATCTTTAGAACTTCTTCTATGAAGGAAATTATAGTTAAGCAGTAATATCCATGTACCTACTTCTGGTTTCAACTGGCTATTTTAATATCTGAAACTTCCGTGTTAACTTCATACCTATAATTGGTCTATTTATTTATTTACTTATTAGCATCCAAGGTAATTTGAAGATGAGGCAGATCCTTTGTTCTCATTTTCCCCCCTTCTATTAGAGGAGATTTCTAGGTTCAAAATAGTGTTTCACTTTGTTATAAATTCCGAGGTATCCCAGCAAGGTAGGCAGGCAAGAATTTGTGCAAAGAAAATTCAATGGAGGTAATTTCAACAAATAACATTAAATGAATTGAATATCCATATGCAAAAAATGATGAGACATATTTTATACTACATACAAAGTTTAAATAAAAAGATGCATCCTAGACCTATATGTAATTTTAAAACAATAAAATTTATAGAAAATAAACACACAAACATTATTATTAGACACTGGAGAAATATAAATTTAAGCCACAATGAAATATTACTTCATACCCACTAGCTTAGCTAAAACCAAAAAGATAATTTAAAGTGCTGACAAAATTGTGGAGGAATCAACATTTTCACACATTGCTGGTGGGAATGTAAAATGGTGCTGTTATTAACAAAACAGTTTAGATGTTTCTTAAAAAGGTAAACAAAACATTTATTTAGCAAATTATATTTAGTCTTTCCACTCATTGGTTTTTCCCCAAGAGGCATAAAAGCACAAGTTTATACAAAGTCTTGAATGTGAAAGTTCAGGATAGTTTTATTTAAAGTGCTCCAAACTAGGAATAATCCTCCATCCACCAACCCCCAGGCTGGTTTTGGAGAAGGACAGTTTCTCCAGCTCAGATTCCTCCCTGATACTGAAGACAGACACATCAACCATTTGGCTTTTCAGGTTTTTTTTTTCATTAATCATTATGGAGAAAAATAAAAATCAAAGAATCATAACAAGGTTTCCAAACCCTACAAATTGTCATGTATTATTCTAAAACTTACGTTAACTGATATCTGAATACTATTCAATTTCTTTCACTATCTTTAATCCCAAGAATGAGGCTCACTGAACATCTTCTAGATGCTCTTTTCTATCCTAAATTAAGGAAAACTCAAGGAGATTAAATTCATACATCTCCTGCCCTCACCTTGCCTAACACCCAGCCAAGGGTTATTTTTTTTATACAAATGATTGGACAATTTTTGCTTTTTTGAATTGCTCATATAGTTTTTCATTATAAACACAAGAGATACTATTGAATTAACCAAAACAAAAACTTACAAAGAAGAAAAAACTAGCTATATATAATACCAGCATTAATAGTTTGGTACATTTACGTGCATAGCCTATATTCATGTTTAGAATAAGACTATATGTATGAGTTTATGAGGCTTGTTTCACTTGAGATTTTAAGTACACAGCTAAATAATTGGGGACATATAACTATAGAGGTTTCAAGTTATTCAACTGTATGGACTTAGTATAAATTAAACTACTTCTCTTACTATTGGATATTTAAATTCGTTCCAGTTATCCTGTACTGTAAAGAGTAACAAAATGAAAATACTTGCACATCTTCATGCCTATTTCTCATTGAGTATGTTTCTTTTTCCTTTTTCTTTTCTTTCTCTTCTTCCTTCCTTCCTTCCTTCCTTCCTTCCTTCCTTCCTTCCTTCCTTCCTTCCTTCCTCCCTCCCTCCCTCCCCCTCCCCCCCTCTTTCTTTCTTTCAGTACTGGAGGTTGAATTGAATCCAGGGCACTTTACTTCTGAGCTACAAACCCATCCATTTTTTACTTTTCAATTTGAAACAGAGTTTCACTAAATTGCTGAAGCTGGCCTGGAACTTGGAATCCTCCTGCCTCAGTCTCCCAAATCACTAGGATTACAGGTGTGCATCATTGTATTAGATACCAATTAAGAGTTTATTTAAGGGGCTGGAGTTGTGGCTCAGTGTAGAGTGCTCCCCTAGCATGCACGTGGCACTGGGTTCAATCCTCAGCACCACATAAATGTAAAATAAAGATATTGTGTCCACCCAAAGCTAAAAAATAAAAATATTTTAAAAAAGAGTTTTATTTAGGTATCTAAAAGTAGAATATTTTTAGTCAAATAGTCAAATAACATGTTTCTTTAAAACACGCTACAAAATAATTGTTTAGAAAGATTGCATCAATTTAAGAGTGTTTCTGACAAATCCTGTCTGACTTCTTTCTGTGGTTTTATCAGGCTTTCCAGTATGAATATAACAACTACTCCAGACCAGGAAGGGAGCAAGACAATCTATTGGGTAAAGAAAGGAATTTCTATTTCCACATCTCAAAGCTCTCATTCTTCACAGTGTTTTTATTGTTGTTATTATTATTTTGAAAAAGTTGCAAATAACAGTGTAAAGAATTCTTTTGCACATTATGTAACCCTCAGTACAAATATTCAGGCCAGTGAGTTCACATTGATTCAATACTATGGACTCATTTAAAGACAGCACTTGAATACTTCAAATTGTCCCACTGATGTCCGTTTTCTGGCCAGGGATCCAATCCAGGTTCCACATTGTGTTTAGTCATACTGTTTCCTTGTTTGTCTCTGATCTGGCAAAAACTGGGGCTCCCTCTTTGTCTTTTGTGATATTGATATTTTTCTAGTATTTTTGTTTTTTTGGTGCTGGGAATTGAACCCAGGGCCTTGGGCATGCTGAGCACACCCTAACCATTGAGATACACTCCCATCCCCTTCAGATGTTTCTTAGGCATACTGGCCAGGCGTTTTTCAGAATGATCCTTAATTTGAGTTTATGTATAATGTTTCCTGGTGATTAAAACCAGGGTATGCATTTTCAGTAAAAACACGACAGAAGCAATATTGCTCTTCCAGATGCATTCAGTCAGAGTTACAGGAAACTGCTGTAACTCTTTAGAGCTAATGTTAATGTTGATCATTTGTTTAGGGTAGTGTCTGCCAGGTTTCTCCACTGTAAACTTATTATTTTATCCTTTGTAGCTGTTAAGTATCTTTTGAGGAGGTACTTTGTAATGTCCTCCTTTTAAATTTCCAACTTTGTGTGTTTTACTGTCTTTATGCTGTATTGGTACAATAGTGTATGTATATGATGTGTAAATAACGTGTCAACACACATACTATGGATGAATGCTCAGATGATTTTTATTAATCCGTTAATCTGACTGTAAATATTTTAGAAACAACTCTTCCAGACCAATTTGTGTTCTTTCCCTGCCCTTTAAACATGACATCCCCACTACATCTTACAAGAAAAGGTCCATGGTTGCTGACTTTATTCTCTTTTTTTTTTCTATTTAATATTTTTTTTTAATTTTATTTTTTTTTAATGTTGGTTGTTCAAAACATTACATAGTTCTTGATATATCATATTTCACATTTTGATTCAAGCAGGTTATGAACTCCCATTTTACCCCGTATACAGCTTGCAGAATCACATCAGTTACACTTCATTGCTTTACATATTGATAAACTCATGTCTGTTGTATTCTGCTGCCTTTCCTATCCTCTACTATCCCCCCTCCCCTCCCCTCCCCTCTTCTCTCTCTACCCCCACTACTGTAATTCATTCCTCCCCCTTGTACTGTTTTTCCCTTTCCCTTCACTTCCTCTTGTGTGTAATTTTGTATAACCCTGAGGGTCTCCTTCCATTTCCATGCAATTTCCCTTCTCTCTCCCTTTCCCTCCCACCTCTCATCCTTGTTTAATGTTGGTCTTCTTCTCGTGCTCTTCTTCCCTAGTCTGTTCTTAGTTACTCTCCTTATATCAAAGGAGACATTTGGCATTTGTTTTTTAGGGCTTGGCTAACTTCGCTTAGCATAATCTGCTCTAATGCCATCCATTTCCCTCCAAATTCTATGATTTTGTCATTTTTTACTGCAGAGTAATACTCCATTGTGTATAAATGCCACATTTTTTTAATCCATTCGTCTATTGAAGGGCATCTAGGTTGATTCCACAGTCTTGCAATTGTGAATTGTGCTGCTATGAACATCGATGTAGCAGTGTCCCTGTAGCATGCTCTTTTTAGGTCTTTAGGGAATAGACCGAGAAGGGGAATGGCTGGGTCAAATGGTGGTTCCATTCCCAGCTTTCCAAGAAATCTCCATACGGCTTTCCAAATTGGCTGCACCAATTTGCAGTCCCACCAACAATGTACAAGTGTACCCTTTTCCCCACAACCTCGCCAGCACTTATTGTTGTTCGACTTCATAATGGCTGCCAATCTTACTGGAGTGAGATGGTATCTTAGGGTGGTTTTGATTTGCATTTCTCTGACTGTTAGAGATGGTGAGCATTTTTTCATGTACTTATTGATTGATTGTATGTCCTCCTCTGAGAAGTGTCTATTCAAGTCCTTGGCCCATAAAACAGGCGGGTGGACCAATGGTACAGAATAGAGGACACAGAAACCAACCCACAAAACTACAACTTTCTTATATTTGATAAAGGGGCTAAAAGCATGCAATGGAGGAAGGATAGCATCTTCAACAAATGGTGCTGGGAAAACTGGAAATCCATATGCAACAAAATGAATCTGAATCCCTTTCTCTCGCCAAGCACAAAAGTTAACTCAAAATGGATCAAGGAGCTTGATATCAAATCAGAGACACGGCATCTGATAGAAGAAAAAGTTGGCTACGACCTACATGCTGTGGGGTCGGGCTCCAAATTCCTCAATAGGACACCCATAGCACAAGAGTTAATATTTAGAATCAACAAATGGGACTTACTTAAACTAAAAAGTTTTTTCTCAGCAAAAGAAACAATAAGAGAGGTAAATAGGGAGCCTACATCATGGGAACAAATCTTTACTCCTCACACTTCAGATAGAGCCCTAATATCCAGAATATATAAAGAACTCAGAAAATTAGACAATAAGATAACAAATAACCCAATCAACAAATGACTTTATTCTCTTATAATATTCTCCTTACCTACATTTTTTATGGTCAGAAATATACATACTTGTCTGCTTTGTTTGCTGTTATTTTAAAGCAGTCATTTCCCCCCAGGCTTCGGTGCCATGCATCCTGTTGAGATTCTCAGGTAGTCAAAGACAGGGATCCTAGATGTTATATTTGTTACTCGGCTTAGACTTCTGAGGGCAACGTCTGTTCCTGGTTTATTTCTGTATCTTTCATAATAAGAACATCATGCCTTGCACATAAAGGCTCTCAATTAGCCTTTGTTTATTGACAGAGCAAGAGGATAAACATCTGGTACAATGTTTGCATGGTGAGAAAACACAATTATTCTGGTTCAATGACTATGGCAGACACTCTTTTGTGGCAAACCAAGCCACTATTTCTACCTTCTTTCTAGCCAACTTCCAGTTAGCGTTGGGCACAGGAAATAGTCTAGCCATTGGAAGAGAAGGGGAAATCTGATGTACAGTTCTGGGAAAACGTTTTGTTCTCATTTAGGCACTGAAAATTTGCATTTTTATTGCTCCTTGCTTTGAGTAGAGAGGTGATGGCTAGATTGAAGTAGCTTTTTTCATGATACAAAGGAGTTAAAAAAAGCAATGATGTTGGTCCTTACATCTTTAAACTGAGGAAGCAAAACCAAGAATGATCTGCTTTTTAAATATATTGCTATGAAAGAAAAATTGACCACTGGTGTAAGCCATTGTAGCTGGATTTCCTCCTGCCCATGTAGCTAAAATATTCCTAACTATATCTCAATAGATCAGAGAAGCAAAACTTACTCTTTGATCAATTCAGAAAAACTTCATTGAGAAGGGGGATTTCATGATTATTTTTCTAACAGGAAAAATGACTCTGGGCATTCAAATGAGAAGAAATAGAAGCTCCCACAGATAGGGTGCTGCTGTGGATGGGATCTGAAAGTGGGGATCAAATGAATGGAATACAGGAAGCTAATTTCTGGGCTATGCAGAGTGTTGGATGACCATGGAAGGGGGCAGACACGCCACCATGTGGGTTTGGGGAGCTGGTAGCATGCAGCATCATTTGTGAAAAGACAGAGAAGTTCAGGGAATATGTGAACAGAATGCAGTAGCCAAGACAGAAATATGGGTAGACAAGGGAGGAAAAAGAAAAAACAGAGAGACCACAGATGTGCCATGGCTTGGTGGAAATCTCAGGGCACATGGGGTCAGAGGCTGGAATGTAAACCTCACTTCTGCTACATCCTAGTTGAGCAACGTGGCCAGGTCATGTCCTTCCCAAAGCTGCCGCTTCCTTCCTGTGTGATAATAACAAGGAGTTTTATTACCTTATGTGTGGTACATACCTCAAGAGGGACATGAAACCATACTCAGATGGGAAATGGGAGAATGTAGTCCAGAAATGACATTTGTTGATACCAAATTGCAGTCTGACCTGAGAGCAATTTCACGCTGTATATTCTACTGAAATGTGGAAGAGAATCCCTTAAGATGCATTTTCCTTTTGACTGAGATGCAACCAGTGGAAGGGACGGTTTCTCATGGTGTCGACTTCAGTCTCAGGGTGTCTCGTGGACTTGAGTTTCAGTGGTGCCGAAAGAAACCTGGTTTTCTGCTCTGTTTCAGAGGCAATGACAGGAAATCTCAGTGCACAGAATCTTAGCACTTTAGACCTCTAATAATCTGCAAGCCAATAATAGTCGATAAATGTTCCATTTTGGTTTTTTCACCTGTTTTAATTGAGGAACCTTCTGTAAAAATGCTATTTTGGGTTCCAGGGCATTCACTAGTAGGGGTTGCTAACTCAAAGCCAAACTCATTCAACCAATAGCACTAAAAATACTCTTGGTTTCTGCCAGTCAATTTTCTTCTATTTTCACAATTAGTGGTTCTGCCTGCCAACATGCAAATCTCATCCAAAGGCTGATGGAAATTTGAGAATGTGTTAAGCTGTGTAAGGTTTAAGAGCAACATTATTCATTCGATATTTGAAATATTTAAACAAATGTAAATCAAAAAAAGAGATGAAATCTCATTATAAGAAATGAATGGCTGCTTTCTGCCCCTTCTACAATACAGTCTTGATACCCATTTACATACCATTTGTAATATTAATATTATTGTAGGGAAATAAATCACATCCTTCACTTTTACATTTTTAATTACATTTTACTGCATTTGTTCTTTTGTTTATAGTTAACTAATAAAATATTTATTACATCTTACATATATGATGGTGTTTCTGTATTTTAATCAGATTTTACACATAATCTTTTCTCCCTCCTTTAGTATCTTTTTTATGACCCTACACACCACAGGATGTTGTTTTGTGGAAAACCTCATTATTTTTTAATGCGTGGCTATTTATTAATGTATTGTGTATATAACACACTATGCATTTCTTTGAATTGATGAATACATTTACATCCACTTGAGAATAAAAATTCCCTTAAGGGCCAATCTCACATTTCTCTAGCTGCGCTGCCAGAAGCCTATACTGATTGTTTTTCTTGTTTTGTTCAGGAGTGGAAAGTGAAAAGGAGAGAAAAAAGACAGAGCGGGTGGGAAAAGAGAGAGAGAGAGAGAGATACAATGAACAGTATATTTAATTTCATTTCCTGGGAAACCTTTCTCCAGAGGTAAAAAATTAATGCCTCATTGCAAAATGGAATTTTCAGAGCATGCAAATTAATTTACCCTTTGCAAAATCTTATATTTGATATGCATTCTATGTCGAGCACTTGACCTGCCATTCCTCAAGTTATTTTCCATTGTGTTTGTTGAATCACTGCCTCTATGGCTTTACAATGATGCACTTAGAGGATTAAGTATTAATTGAATGATGAGTGAAAAACAGTTAACTACAGCAGCTGGTATGACTTGAACATCACTTTACAACTATAAAAACAAAAGACTTTTTTTTTTTCCTTTAAAACCCTGGAAAACCCTGCTACTAATTATAATTCTAACTGCTCACAAGTCAGAGACTCTGTAAACCTACAGAGTAGGTTAGAGGAGAGAAATATCTCTCTTCTATGCATGAGAAGCAGAAGACTGGTGTCTACTGAATTTTTCAACTATTGGCACTATTTGAGGATTTTTTAGAACCTAGCAAGGCACCACAAGAGGTCTTCTCCTCCTCAATATTTTTGGAAAAATATTTAATACAATGGACTGGGAAAACTTGGAACCTGAACTAGGTGTAGGTGGAGGATAGATAGAGGGAAGGGAAACATCTCTGAAGGTAGGATTTTTTTTTCTCTTCTACTCTCTACAGAGAGCATTGTTTTGGATGATTCAGAGAGAAAACATTATATGGAGAGAAAAATTTTCCCTCTGTTATTTTCTTTCTCCTGCCACCTGATATAACAGCCCACTATACTCAATTAGCAACACACAGTATTATTGGAGGTATTTCCACCAAGATTCCTTTTCAAAAACTTCTTCTCTGTTTACAAGAAATAAATTCATTTCTTATATGACGTGAAGAGGGTACTGAGCAGGTAGTTTATTGTGACTTCTCGTTTCAGTAAGAAAATGTGCCCATGGTGACTCTGTTTCCAAAGATAGAATATTCTAGAGAAAGTCAGAGAGAGATGAAAGTCACCATCTTCAAAATCATCTGGGCTTCATGTGTGTCTGTCCACGTGGATTGGATGCAGGACCTCTGACAATCAGGGGCACACTTGAGACTGTCACGTGTGGGACAGAGAGTCCAGGGGCACTTGGTGCCTGTCTTGCCAGGCATTGCTTTGGTATGTCACTGGCTGAGGGATGTTCTCAGAGGTCTCAAACAGCACACTTGGCACCTCTCTGATCTCTAGAGCTTAAGTGATGGTAACAGAGATTTTCCTTTAAATCAGTGACCATAAATCATGTTTAAGGATAAATAGCTATACTCTTCAAAACTAATCTAGCAATCATGTTCTAGATCAAATGATCTTGTTCATTTTCTGCTCAGAGTCATTTAAAGTCTGATTTCCATGTTAAAACAGGACTAGTGACCATAAAAACTTCACAATATTCACTATCAGTGACACTTTGGGAACTTTACCTAAGCACTGAACGTGCTCATCTCATAATGCTTTGCCCTTTCCATTTGGTGTCAATTTGCCCTCTCCCTGACCTTATCAATATACTCTACTCTGCTACAAAAATGGTGCCTTAACTCCTGTACTGATGTTTCTCCTTGAGTTTCAGGCAGTTTCTTAAGTTTTTCAAAGACAAACTTAAAGTCCTCGCCTGACCTTCACCTCTGTTCACCTCAGGAGGCTTTAGTACTTAGTTCTTGGAGTAGAATAGATCTCAATGGCAGTTTCCTTCCTCTGTCTTTGGTTTCTTTGAACTCTAGAAGTTAACTTTTTACTTCCCAATTTGGTGGCACATTCTTATAATGTATAGTTACTGTCCTTGTTTCCAATATTGGATCGCTCAGATAATTTTTTTCTTTCCCTCCAGTTTGGAGTGAGACCCTGCACTATATTACCTCAGGGGATGCCATTCTTTCTCTGCGAGACATTTTAAAAATCATATACTAATCTGTCTTTTGCTCAATCCATTTTTCCAGGGGTCAAGTTTCTGTGGCGTTGACTATTGGAAAAGTTGCCTAAGCTCACCTCATCACCCATGCAACCATTTTACCCTCATGATCTCAAAGCAGTGTCATGCTTGACACCTGGTTATTGGTGCATAATAAATGCCCATGAGTGGATTAATGAATGATCTATTTATCTAGTTGTTATTCCCATGATTTCAAGAATGAATACTTTATTGGTTGTTACTCTTCATGAGGACTACTGCAAAATGTTTCCCCAGAACATTGTCATCTTTCTCAGGTAGCCTCTTATTGATACGACTGCCAGAATTGTGTATTTAAAAGTAAAATAAAATGCCTGTGATTTTCCTGTTTAATCATTTACTGATTCATTCGGCTACTTTCAGTCTGAAGTCCTTATTCCTAAACATATACTTCTCTATTTTCTCAACATCAGAATTCTCTACCTTTCAAAGCTCTTTCCTCTCAAGACACAGGCATGCAGTGATCCCTGTCACTCCAGCCTGTGATCCCACAAGTCTTATGTCTGCTCACTGTCTGCAATCCCAGAATTCCCCTTGCCCTCATTTTCAACCAGCCTTAGATACACATTTGGATGTCTCTTCCTCCCTGAGTCTTCTCACTGGCTCCTGTGTTGGGATAACTTTTGTAGGGTCTGTTTTTAGTCTTCATCGAGTATGTTTCCAGGTGAGTGTTGTAGAGTTGGTGTCACACTATCAAAGAGTTATCACCACGAAGGCAACCCTTTCAGGCTGACTCCATTGTCTGTGACACAGTGGATTATGGGTATTCAAGTCAGTGGAATAATGAATAATTCTGGTAACACCTGCTGCAAACTTTCTAATGCCTTACATTCTGGGATGTGAGTATTCTTAACAGAGACATTGGGACTGCTTCTAAGTGTCTCTGAACAAGCAGAACAGGCAACAATTCAGTCAAGGTGTTATTTGACATCTTGTAGAATTAATTCTTATTGCATTCAATTCATTAAGTATATTTTTGCATTTAGGAATTACCTAGAGCCTAACTAGCACTTACATAGCTACTGCAAATGAGAAGGACATACTTTTATTGGCAAAGAGAAAGATAGCATAGGTATAATGTAATAAATCAGATGCTAAAGTGCAATGTGACCACTCAAGCAATTCGTTTAAAGGTCAGGGTCCCCTATGTCTTTAATTTCTGTGACCAATACTGTTGTTCTTTGTCCTCAGGTGAACCATGAACCATGTTTCACAAATAGATTTTTATAACACTTTCATAACCAAAGATCTTTGCCACCATGGAGTCAGCCTTTGCAGGAGTGAATTTATTTGGTGATATATAATTTTTTGCTTGCTTTTCAAAATGTATGAAAACAGGGTTGATGACACATGGCTTAAAACTGTGGCAAGGAGACTAAAATCAAATAATTTAATGAACTAGCATTTTTTAAAACCACAATGGGAGGCTTGGTGAATCTCTAAGGGATATGCCAAAACACGAAACCAAAATAACTCATCCCCTGCATTTTCAGATATTCACCATTGATTGTGCTGCTTGGCTACATCAGCTTTTCTGACTTTGGGGAAGGGCATGTGTGGAGACTCTGAAGGTTGGACTTTATTTGGAAGCACACTTTATTCTTCTTTTCCTTCCTGCTTAGGTGTATTTCAGAAGGATTTTCTACTACTAATGTAAATAAGTTCCAGACATTGTGGGTCCCTTTTACTTTCTTTACCAGCTGCTCTGTTTATCAAAGCAAGAAAATTAAGAACATTGAGCTCCAAAACTGTGTCATGGAGAACCGAGAAATATTAAAGATAATAAAAGACAAAACTAAATGCACTTTAAAAAATTTTTAGGACATGCTGAATTAACTGTATACAGATATAATCTTTAAAATATGCTTTGGATAATGTATGGAAATGGTGACCACAGTAGAACATGATTTTAGATAAAAATTGAAAATTCAAAGTGTGTATTAGCAGAAATGATAAAATCATTTTCATTCTCTGACCGTAAGTCTCTTTTGAATAGGGATTTTTTTCATAGCTGTCTGGCCAATAAGTGAAATGTGCCAACTCTGGTTGGGAAGAGTTAATGCTGTTCCTCTACTCACACCATGGGCTGCAAATTCCACAAACACAGCAAAAGATCATTCTCTCACTTGTGTAGTGTGCACTCTGCTGGGTGAAAAACTCTCCAGTTGCCGGGCAGGGCGAACTTTCCCCATCTGTTTTAAAGTTTAGAAACTTTTGAGTAAATGATATGTAAGTACATGGGGAATTTCCTGTCATGTTAAATTGTTCTTTCTACAAACCACAGAAGTCAAAGACCTATAAGGTATGGTTGGAGTGCAAATGCTTAGTGCTTGTTAATTTGGTGCTGTTCATTTTGTTTTGTACTAGTTCAAATAGCCTTAATTGAAATTCTATCTTTAAAAATATAATGTATTAACTAAACTTAATATTTATTGTTGATAATATCATATGCATAATTAAGATCTTGCTATTAAAATTGTATATTTTAAACTTTAATAATATTATATATAATTGCCTACTGGTGGAACAAAATATCTTATATATAATATACTATATATATATATATATATATATATGTATATATATATATAACTTAAAATTCATAAATTTTAATTTGAAGCTTTTAATAACGAGTTAAAAATAAAATGCAAAGTTTTAAAATAAAGTTTAACAAAATTAACTAACTTTATTAAATAAAGTTTAAAATATGTAAATTATATTAAATATTTAAACAAGTATAGTACATTATACATACACTTAAATAAATGAGCACTATATTCCTGTGATTCTGAGGGATAAATAGGAAGTCAGGATTTTAAGAAAATCATTAAAATGAGTGTACATATAACATTAAGATATATCAACACACACCTAGTGCATGCACATACACACACACACACACACACACACACACACTTTAGACAGTCAACAGAATGAAGAATCATTTATGGTTTAGCTCCTGACTAGCTCCCCTCCTCTTCCCTCCTCCTCTGATCATACTGGACTCCTTGGCTGTTGCTCAGCACACTAAGCATTCTCATGTCCTAGGATCTTTACACATGCTCAGACCACCTTCCTCTAGATATACCCCTGCACTCACTTTCTTCACAGCTCTGCTCAACTGCCACCTAATTTATTGAAGAAGTCTTCTTTAATCATCCTATATAAAAGAGTAAGATTATTCTCTTCTCTTTATCACTTCCTCACCCTGTTTGTAGAATTTTATCATCATCAAAAATGCTATTATTTCATTATTTTTCCATCATCTGTTTATCTTCTAGAAGATAAAAGAAGTGAACCTGTTCCCATAAGAAGTTAGGAACTTTGTGTCTCTTTTTCTCTGGTATGCCTTTTAAGAACAAGATAGCAACACATAATAATAAGAGCTTAATCAAAATTTATTGGTTGGATTAATTATTAGCACATTCTCAATGAGTAATTTTTTTAAAAAAATAGAGCCCCAAAATGATCATTTATAGATAAGCATATTCTGCAATGATCTTGGGATCCTCTTTCTTTTCCTGTTTTTTGGTACCCGGGATTGAACTCAGGGGCACTTGACTACAGAGCCAAATCCCTAGCCTGATTTTGTATTTTATTTAGAAACAGGGTCTCACTGAGTTGCTTAGCACCTCGCCAAGGCTGGCTTTGAACTTGTGATCCTCCTGTCTCAGCCTCCTGAACCGCTGGGATTGTAAGTGTGTGCCACCACCCCTGGTTTGGAATCCTCTTTCAGTGTTCAATTCCCTCCCTAAATCCCAGTTCCTCCTCTCCTTAGAGATGTTTGACTCGATTGCTTCTGCTAATAGAAAGGGGAAAAGAAAATTTTATGATGGCTGGCTGTGGAGGGATGGAAATGGGGGAGTGGACACATTTGAGTTATGTGGAGGTTGGCTCAGCCTCTTCTTGGGTTGTCCCACATCCAGCCCAATTCCTGGTAGGTGGGAAATGCTGAATCAACTTTACTAAGTAGAAGGGAGGAAGAGACTACAGGAAGTGACAGGAAGCCCAGTCCAGCCATTTACTCCTATTGTTTCCACCTATTTCCTACACCTTAGGGATTTCTTCAGATCAAAAGAAAAACATGAATTTTGCTCTCATGCCATTAAACTTTAGAATCTCATCAGATTAAATAAAAGGAAGTTATGACAGTGCTACAGAACTATGACCTGCAGCAACTGTCCCTTGGAAACCATAGTAAAAGATTAATGTTGAAATGTTAAAATTAATGTTGAAGGAATCTTGATGTTTTTGATAATTTTCTCAAATCACCAAACCTGAAAGGCATGTCTTTGGAAGTGCTTTCCTGTTCATTTTAAGGTGAATATCAAGAAAGCCAGCCGGCCATGGTGGCGTACTCCTGTAATCTCAGAGACTCAGGAGGGAGGCTGAGACAGGAGGATTGCAAAGTTGGAGACCGGTCTCAGAAACTTAGCAAGACCCTGTCTCAAGATAAGAAAATGAAAGGGGCTTGGTATGTGACTCAGTGGTTAAGCATCCCTGGGTTAAATTCCCAGTACCAAAAACAAACAAACAAATAAATAGAAAGCCATGTTGCCAATTCTTGTCTTCTTTGGAAACAAGACGTTTTATATTTATAAGAAAATTAAATATATATTTTATATTTAAAAGAACTTATTAGCTGAATCCCCATAAAAATATGCAACTGACAGATATTAACATTGTAAGTTATGCCTGTGAGCACCAATGACTTTAAAGTAAACTCTTATAAACATTTCTGATAAGGAAACGAATGACTTGGAATGTTTTAATTTTCCAGCCTATTTAATAGGTTCATATAGTCAACCATGTTATTAAATACAGATTATATTTCTATAAAACTATAGTTTAGAGTACCCAATACATAGCAAAGATAACTACATATTCTTCAACTTACATACTTTGGCCAAATATTTATACATCTCACATAATAAAAATAGCATGTTGCAGTCCACATTTCATCTCTCTAAGAATTGGCAGAGAAAATAATTGAAAGATTTTGGAGAAGAATTTTCTTTGGTCTTGGAGTCAAAGACAGATGGAGTCCCATTGCCTGGGAGGGTGGAAGAAAGAAATAGCAATAACAGAGATCATGACACCAGGAGAAAGAATTCACCTTGGGTAAAATATGATGAGTTAGGTTTTATAGATGTACCTAGAGTCTAGATACAAATAAGGTATTCAGGTGTAGGAATATAGAATTCAGTTAGAAACAGAATACAGTTGAATAAGGTAGACATCTGTGATTTCTTTTATGTTGAAGGGTAACTTTTAAAACAGTTTGGAGAGTTAGAGAGGGCTAAGGCTAGAATGTTGCAGAATCTGAAACAGTATCCCTATAATTTATTTGGTTTAAATTGAGTCATAATTATATAATTCAGTTAGAAAATAATTAGCTCAGAAATACATCTAGAATAGAGGAATTTAAGAAAGCAACAATTGTCTACCTGAAGAATATTGTATGGCATAAGGCAATGCCTAAAACAATCCATCAATTACCAAATTACCTACATATTTAGGGAAATAGGCATCATTGTGAGTAATTACTGCTTTGGAAATGTTTTCTACGTTTTGACTCTCAACTGTGTATACACCAGCCAATTTATTTCTTCCTTCCAGAATGTGCATTTAATCAATGTTTACAACATGTAGACCACGAGAGACTTGGTATGAAATGGGAGATTAAATTTTGAAATTTGTTTCAATAAACAGATGAAGGTTTAATCATTTTGTTGACTTTTAATGTTGATTTAATGGGAAGATATTTGGGGATCAGATGTTAAGACAAATATAAAAATGAGACTGAGATGTACGTTTCTAGGCAAATCAATAAAATATTTACGTGTACTTCACAAGGCTCTTCATAACGACTTCCTTTCGAGTTCTGAACATATTTTATCAATACAAGAAACTCAATATCATAAAATAAAAATAATTGCACCTTAGTGATAGTGAGTTCTAAATTATAGGAGTAGAGAAAGTAAAACACTGTTATTGTTCGGACTCACCCAGATTTGTGGAGTTTTCTTTTTGCCAAACATTAACTGGAGTCTTCCCCTAACTTCTTCAAGGACCTTGGCTCCCTGGGCCCTAGTTGCCTACAGACAATTGGTGACTGATTCAGAATGAGCAAGTTACTTAACTAGACCTAGGAAGGAGCTGGAGATTTGGGCTAAGTCTCCTAGAAAAATCCTCTTGCTCATTTTCATTGTCTCTGAACAAACAGAAGCAGTGAAATTGCTGCACAAACTTGTATCCTTGGAGAGTTAGGTTGGAGTGAAGCCATTATTGATGGAGGATGCATGGAGTAGAGTTGGGACCTGGTATCAATATTTGAGCCTTGGTCAATTCCCCCGAAGCCAGCCCTGTCTGTGATTTTTTTTTTCCTAGTGATAGTGCATTGTTCTTTTTTTTTTATTTAATTCTGAAATCAATTTGGGGAATTTTTTTGTCACTGTAATTTTCTTAAATAATAGATTTATTTCACGTTGGTGATTTTGTATTTTCCTAAGAAATCTTTGAACTCAAAACCAAGGAGAAAAGTTATTTCTCAAACTCTAACGCCTACTCCAAGCTATGACCCTACCTTGCCCAATTTTGAGTCATCCCACAGAGCTAAGCTAGTTTAAAGGCCTCTATACACAAATAGACTTTTATGTCCCTGTGGACTTCAGTTTAATACTTTACTTGGGGACCACATATGGCAGCAACTGAAATGCTGTTGTAGCCTGGTGTATTCTGAGAAGAAGCTGCACCACTCTATGTGAGGCTGCATGGTCCAGTGCCTGGACATTTTTGTGACATACGTGGGGACATCTGCCAACCACAAGTATGCCTTGCTGAACCATTATGATTTCTCAGAAATGATATAACCAGTGTTCCCTCTTTCTTTCTCTTCCTTTTTTTTTTTAAGTGGATGAAATGGTAAATATAGATTCTGCAAAATCCTACATTCTTCATCCTTCTTATAAGGCCCGTGAGCTGCATCTCTGTTCAACCGGGTATCCCAGTAGCCCTTTGTAAGTGTGAATCCCCCAAATTTCAATTTGTTTCCAAGAAAATAACGATAAGAACTCCTGGTTGTTGGCAAGTACTTTGCCAAAATTTTGCATGCCTACAATCAGTTGTAGGAAGTAGACATTCATGCCTTTGATTTATAGATAAGCTACTGAAAATCCTCCTTTTTTATACCTTTAACTCTTTGTCTCACCTCATCCCAAGAGCAATAAATGTGCAAAGTGGCATATCCAAGAGCTAGTGTACACAGACATGTGTGTGCACACACACAAAAACATATGCATAAGGCCTCTAATTTTATTGCTTTTTTTGACCTCTATTTCTGTATTTTTTTTTTTAACTGAGACTTAGAAAGGGACCATGCTATGGAAGTCTTGGCCACTCTAAAGATTTTAATGCCCCAACTGGGACATGGGAAGTGTGCAGATAGGGCCTGCTGGAAGGAACCACGGAGTCCTTTAGCCAATGTAATGTTTAATTAAAAGTTTTGTCCCCGGGGAAACCCAAATCCTTATGGAAGACCGTCTCTTCCTTTAGATGTGAAGAAAATAGAAGACAGTAGTTGGCTGCTTACACATATTAGAATCTGTTATTAGTTAATAAAATATGTCTGTGTTTACTGCTATTTGGGACAATATGTTGTGTCATACCAAATATTTTGTAGTAAGTCCAGCCTGCCAAGAAAGGAAAGTCCCAAAGTATATTTTTAATGTGATTTTAAGCTGTGTGAAATTAGTTGGGTTTTTTTTGGACTCTCATTTGAAAACAGCATAAGTTCTTTCCCAAAAGCTGGGCACTAGTACACCTCCTGTATTGTGCCTCCTGTACTCATGTGAGCTCAGTTACCACACCCGTGTTCAGGCAACAGTGAGGGAGGCCTTCAGAAACTATGGCTACTGGCTCTGCTCCCTGAGGACTAGATTGGAAATGAATCTTTATCCCTTCTGGGGGAGAAGACTGCAACAGTACTACCCCAGCTTTTCTTTGTAAAACTCTCAAACACAGCAGCGGTTCCCATTCAACTTCATAAGGCATTGCTCAGAGAAATATCTGTCAGTATCTCACATGTCATCTTAACGATCTCTAAACTCTTGTTTGAGGAGATTTTTAAACATTTGAAAACTTTTATTTTGTGTTAAGTTGTTTTATAAAGAATTTGACCTCTGCAGCACTGTGACTGTATTAGGGGAGCAACTTCTTCAGTGTGTCTGTGTGAAGACCCTGAAATTTCCAGGGGAAGTTTGATGATGGTTAAAGCGAGGCAGGGGAGGTTGGTTGTGCTTGGGACTGTAGGTTGTCCTTATAGCTCAAACTATGCCTGTCTCAATGGTTGAATTTCTTGCACTTTATAATTTCTCGGATATACATATGTATTCATATGAACAATTTAGTGGAAATTGGAAGCATGTAAGGATACATGTCAATGTCTTTATGCTCCTTGGTAGTCTGCAATTGTTATGTTTATGCTGCAGAAGGTACTCTAAAAATGAAAGTTGTTAGCTATTCATAGAAACTTTTTGATGATAAATACGACTTGCCATTCATGACTTTGAGATACTATTTATACTTTAGGACCTATCACCTAGGGGTTGTGACACACACACACACATGCACACACCAGATTGTTTTGAACAATTCTTTAAAAATATCCAGGGCCAAAAGTTCAAGAAAAGAAAAGAACCCCACTAGTTTTACACATGCATGTCATTCATCTGTGTACTGCTAGAGTGGATTACTACTTTTGAGGATTCGTGCAGAAAAAAAAAAGTGACCACTGTTTTTCTTCCCTCCACTTTTTGGAAAGAAAATACAAAGGATTTAATTAAATTCTTTTTCTTCAACCATTATTTATTGAGTCATCAATTTTCATGTTCTTCCCAGGTTTTTCTCAAACTAAAATCCTGAATACAACTTGACATCTTCCTCTTAATGTTCTGTTAGCATCTCAGGCTTTTCTTGATCCTGTCTTCTCACAGGGGACCCTTAGCAATTGGCAGGAGCCACCATCCACCCAGAGGACTGAACCAGGCTTCTCTGAGTTGCCCTGATTCCCAAATTTTTGTTGTGGGTCTTTTCTAACCACACAGTGCCAATTTTGAGTAAGACCATTGTTCCAGGCTGTTCTGACATTCATCTTAGCAAGTCACCATCTGCTTTTTAAATCAATGACAGTGAATTCTGAACATTTTAACCCATTTCTGCCAACTTAGCTGTGGCCAGCCAAAGGAAGACACAGGACATGAGAGAGTGAGAACAATAGCAAACCACCTTCCCAGAGCCACTTCCACCTACGTGCATCCCAGGAGAGTTCTGCAGGGGAAACTCATGCAATGCTGGAGCTCTCAGACAAACCAGTGAGCTGGGGGTGGGGACACACAGGAATATGTCCTTCTGACTCTTCTTTGAGAGCAGGAAGTAGGTAGGCTAAAGGCTTACTGAGCTAAAGGATTTCAGAGAGAGCAACATGTCATTCAGTGTGTGGCTTCTTTGCTACATTTAAGAAAAGAGTAAATACCCACCTTCATCTCTCCACAATTTCACATGCTGCCACTAATTTATTAGGGCTGAAGTTCAGGAGCAAAATGATACCAAAAGCAAAGTGATCCAAGTCCTAGTTTGTTCAATAGAGTTTAAAAGTGTGATTAAAATATGATGTATAAGAAATCAATATTTTGAAATCCTTGATATCTAATTCCTGGGATTTATAGATTTCTGTAAGTTAAGAATTTACCTATTTATCTGACTTCAAGAAAATTTTAAATATCTTCAAAGTGTTTATCCATGTATATGTCTTCTTAAATGAGGTGGTTGGTTTTCTTTGAGATTCAGTCAGTCATGATTGTTCTCAGGAGTATCTTGCATTCACAGAAATTTCTTTTTTATTGTCCCTTAAAATACACAGCATGTAACCATGCTGAATTTTAAACATTTCATCCATCTGCAAGTTCAGTAAGAGTCCCTCTTCTCCTCTCCTTCTCATTCTGGGGTCAATACATCCCTATAAGATGAAGAAGATACAGTGGTTAACAGTTCATGTTCTTCCAACACACCTGGATTTTATTCAATTGTATTTTATAAAATGTAACCTTCTCTGTTGATTTAGTCTTTTTTAAAAAAAATAGGCTTTATTGTATCTATTTAATGTATTCAGTGTGATGTTACCGGGCAATGTAGAGAGTAAGAAGTTTATGATAGCAAAGCAAATTGATGTATACATCATCATCTCCAATAGTTATGCTCTTTAGTTGTTGCTGCAAAAGGAGCTACAATTTAATCATTCAGTAAATTCCTGAATACAATTCACCATCATTAACTACCATCCTCATGTCATGCATTAGACTTCTAACTAGACCTCTAGACATGTTTGTTCTATAGATCTGCTGTTTTGCATGCTTTGATTTACAGTGCATTTCACTCTTTCTCCCACCTGCTTCTTGCTCCTGGGAACCACTGTTTTTATTTTCTATCTCTTTTTATTTATTTATTTTTAAAGATTCCACCTTTAGGTGAGAACATGCAGTGTTTATCTTTACCTGACTTATTTCATATAGTATAATGAGCTCCAAGTCCATCCATAATGTGGCAAATCGAAGAATGTCCTTCTAAAGGCAGAGTAATATTCCATTGTATATACAGGCCACATTTTTTATCTGTTTTTCCATCAGTGGAGACTTCTGTTGTTTTCACATTTTTGGCGCTTGTGAGTAATGATGCAAGGAACATGGGAATGGACTCAGTCTTATGAACATTTTCTCTTCAGAACATGCACATCTACCTTAGTGCATAAAGTATTCTGCATAGGGGAGGACAGATTCATTGAATGATCCTTCCAATGATATGTATTTTATTTTATATTTTATTAATTTACTTTTTATTTTCTTTGCAGTGCTGGGAGTCCAATCCAGGGCCTTATGTATGCTATCCCTCTGAGCCACATCCCCAGCTCTAAGAGAATTCCCTTTAATTAAAATGAACTTTACCAGAGATACACTTTAAATGCCTTTTATTTTTCCCCCTAGATCCCAGTCTTCAGTGCCAGGTATTTTGGGGGGGTGGGGAAATTAGATGATAATTGTAATAACCTGCTCCATGTCAAAACCACCTCCTGAATAGGTAGTTTATCCTTCTCCCAACCCTCTGGGCAGTACAGTTTAAGGTACTGTCTTCTAATTTCTAAATTATTCTGAGAACCTCTATCTCTTTTTCTTCAGCTTTCATTTCTTGCAAATTCATTGTCACCTTGACACCAAAGTGATTCTTTTTGATTGAAAATTCCATCATATTCACCCCTGGATTGTACTCTTTCAGTGGTACAGGAAAAAGTCCCTCTCCTTAGCAAGGTATGAGTGGCCTCTTATGAAGTAGTCTTTCTAGTGCCTACTTTCTTCCTGTGACCCTCTTTCCATTTACCCTGTGCATCTTGGATGTCACATACAGCTGTTTTTTCCTCTGAGGTTTTCCTGACCTTGCATACATGTCATTGACCTTGCTGAATCATGTTCCATTTCGTCAGTCTTGTGAACTCCACTGGACTCAATTCAGATGTCATCTTCACTTGCCTGGCTTTCTTCCACAGAGAGAGAACTTCCCTTGTTTACTTCTGTAAGCCTTTATACCTTTTGCTACTCTAAGTATTTAAAAGGGTGTCTCCTACAGGCACCCTGTTTTATTAATTGTGTTATCTCCAATATCTATCAAAAAGCCTGGAATATAGATGAGATCAACACAATATACATTCATTCAATGGACTAAGAGGATGAATGAATCAGGGAGAATTTTGCTTTGAGTAACTTGACTACCAAAAAATTAGAAAGGAACTGAAAGTCGGGTAGTGGGGGGACAGGGAAGAGAGAGAGAGCATAATTTTTTTAATCAACTCATCAAAAGCCCACAGTATTTGTGAAATACAAACAAAAGACGACAAACTTTCCACCCTACCCCACTCCTCCCCAACTTCCCACTGTCTCACCCTTGCTACTGATCCTCCAACATGGCGCCCGGGTCAGCTTCCGGAGTACACCATTACTCCCATCATCAGTAAGTTTCTGCTTTTCTTTGAGCCTTATGTCTGTGTTTTAATATTGTCATGACGCTTGTCACTTTGCCCAATCTGACGTGTCCATCCTAACACTGATCCAGATTGAAGGGCAAAGATGTACCATTGATGAGTCGTCTACTTCAATGGAGATCCAGGGGAATTGAGACTTAATTTGGACTTTGGATGCCATTGAATTTTTTTTTAATGTACAAGCAGATTTGTGTTCCTTTAAATGTACTCTAATGTTTGCTGCTGTTTCTAATTTGCAAAGTTAAGTTTTCAGAGGCTATTTTATCCAGGGACTTGCCTAAAATTGTGGTAATTGATTCCAGATGAAGAGGGAGCCTGGAAATGATTCTGTGGTTTAAATTGTGACTTCACATAAATGTGGATAAATAAAATGAAATTTAATACAAAAATCATACAGTTATGTCTCCCAATTAAGATATTTTATTCAAACAACAAGGTGAAGAAAACACTTTCTCATTGCTAACTTAAAGACAGATAATACACAATTAAGAGCAACATTTTAAAAAGGTTAACCTCTAGGTTTAGCTGAAACCTCATAATGGAAATCAATAAAGTGATGTTGTTTATTTTAATTGTATTTCATTGTATTTCTAGCTTTGAAGACTAAATACAAAAGTTATCTTGTCACCTCCATTAATGGTCATAAAACTTGTTAGCCTCTACTGAAGGTTTCCTGGGTAGGTGGCTGGCATCTTGTTTACATTATTTTGATTTAAACCCCATAATAATTGCTCAAGTATGCCTTATTTTCTTTGCTTTGGGAATGAGAATGCAGACCAGCAGTGGCGAAGGTGACATGCCCAGGGTGTTTCTGGATGGAAGGACAGAGGTTGACTCCCGATCTCTGTGACTGAGAAGTCTATGCCCACGCTTCCTGCCACCTGCATACCTCCCCTGCCTTCATGCCTAGGGTTGGAGGCATTTCAATGCTAGCTAACTCAGCTCTGTCACTTTGGGGATTCGATACATCTCCACATCAAAAGCCTTCCTCGATCACCTCATGTATTTAGTCACTAGATGGGTAAGCTTCAGGAGAGAAAGGCTGTTTTGTCTTTTTAGGGTTCCATTTATGGACTCATCATTCTACTTCCTCTGTGACAAGCAGGGATGAAGTGAAATCCTATCTGAGTCTTGCATTTAGGCAATTGGCCCCAGACTTGGCTGGGCAGAATCACTGCAGGAGCCAATTGAAAGGCATATTCCAGAGTGTTAGCCTAGAGTACATCTGAGTTGGGACCCAGCTGTGAACTCATGACAAATGGCACCTGTAGGATTCTGATGTAGGTGGTACATTGAAGAGACTGAGAAATACTACTTAGACTCTAAAACCACATTGTCCCACAGAAAAGTAATGTGAGCTATAAACGGGTTGTTTGAAATGGTTGAGTTGTCACATTCCATAAGTAAAAAGGAAAGGGTAGAATTATTTTTAATAATATGTATCACCCTATGCATTCAAATATTACTTAAGGTTGGAACCAACATTTCAATTAAGTTCCTTTTAAGTTTTATTTATTTATTCTTTTCATACCAAGTCTTTGCTATGTTTTTGTGTTTAGGGTACTTCTCAATTTGTCCCAGCTACATTTTAAGGGTTCACTAGTTACATGTGGCTGGTGTCTGCCCTAAAGGAGGGTGCAGGTCTGGAAGCAGAGAGAGGGTTCTAGTCAGGATTTGGTTTTTCAGGGAAAGTTACAACTGAGGGCCACATGAGTTACCAAGCATGTCTTCAGATCAATTGCTGTGTCAGACCTGTCACACATACTTGGAGCTAGGCATGAAAGCAACTCAATATGAATCTAGAGGTGCCTCCTGAAGGTGATGCCAAGAGACAAATGAAGTGATAGTACAGAGAAGCAAGGGGGTCTTAGATAAGATTAGGGGATGCTCCAGCATCCAGAACACAGGGTCCAGCCCATAACTTCTGGGGTGGTCTTGGGCTGGGAGGGTTATAAGGTTGTTGCATATGCTTAGGGCAGCTAGATAAATTTAATTATTTGTACAATGAGGAAGTCATAAAAGATTGTCTCTAAATTCTTCTCATCACTAAAATGAGATGATTCAGTGACTATGAGGACCATACCTTGTGCACGTCCATGGAGAATGGTACCCTTTTTCTATCTGGAAAACATTCTATTGTATGGTTGACTGCTGTCCAGTCCTGATCTTTTGGAATGGAACTTTAACATACAGTATCCTCTGCTGAGATAGACACATGGAATTTGAGTTTTGAACCCACATCTAATTCTAATTCTTTAAGGGCGCGACCTTTCCCCGAAAGGCAATTTTAAGTTGCACTGGAACAGAAGGTACTGCAGCTTTGAAATGGAAATATACAGTTGATTATCCACAAGTGACATAAAGGCATGGCTTTTGAGGTGCATGAAAGTGGCTGTTTTGTGTTGTGTTGCGCATTTGAAGTACATGGAAAGTTCAGAACCACCGAAGTATAAACCATTGACACAGCATTTTGAAATTTGTGATTAAACTTTGCATTCATAATTAAATGATAGTTCAGGTGGTTTGAATTGTTGGCGTATGCAGTATGCAGACTCATGAACCCACACATCCTGATGGCTCACACATATAGAGAGATCCAGATACACAGGTGCATCCTCAAACCATTATTCTGAGCTTGTATTTACTAGGACTACACCAAGTACATTGGCTAAACTGAAGTGAATTAATAAGCTGGCAGATATGGTACTCACAAACACTGAGGAGAAATAAAACACAAAGAATAAAAGGACATATTTGCCAAAATCTCATAGTGACATAATAAGTACATGAAGAAGGGTTAAAGAGAAGGGGAGAATATTTCAGGCTCACATAGATGCATCATGATTCAAGCCAGTAGAACTTGCATTGGTTTTTTTGTGGTTGGTTTAAGTTTTCCAATACTACAACCATGAGCCCACTATATAATCCTGTATAATTTCTTTCAATAGGTGAGTGGAATACCTGAGGGCATGGTTGCTGCCATATGCTGATGATATCCCAGGACATTTTAATTTAGCATGTGCTGAATGTCAAATGGCAGGAGGACTGTCCCTATTCTAGCTCTGGTGAGCCAGGATGACAGACCTCAGGCTCAGAATAGCATATGGAGATTTCTCCACACCCCAAAGGGGACAACTGGGTGCTCTTCTCTACACAAAGGAAGGATGTGGGCTAGCATGCTCTGCATCAGTAGAGATAGTAGAAGGAAGAAGAGAGGAAAGTATAGATTAGAAACTCAAGTTCCACTTCTTGATATGACTGCAAATTTGTATATGGTAATATTAATCTTCATGGGTAGTCAACTGTACTTTCTTGACTGAAGTTGCTCCCGAGGTCAGTAAAATGACAAATTGAACTAATTCCTCAGCAATAATAATACTAATTAAAATGCCTTACAACTATAAAGTCCCTTATGTTGGAGCTTTGCACAATGATTCTGAGAAGAATAATTATTAACAAAGTGTGGTTTTTATTTTGAAATAAATTTTCTAAAATCTACAGTTTGTACTTGGATGGATTGATGTGGCCCCTTTGAATCCTTTAGATGTATTAAAAATGTTGCACACAAATATTCCATTAGGTTCAGGTTTTCTTGGAAGCATACACAGAATTAGCATATTGTTCTATAGGCATGCTTTGAGATGTGTCACAGCTACCCTCTCTTTAAAATGTCTTTACTGTCTCTACCATGGTGCCTGATAATCCATGGCGATTCTTCCTCCTCCTTCTCTTCTTCTCTACCTCTTCATTCTATTTTCTTCCTCATCTTCCTCTTTATTCTCCCCTTCCTTCTTTTCTTAACAGAACCTGGAAAATACCCATCAGATGTCAATGTTTTCTATGTAGGATATGACTCATACACATTAGCAACCTAAGCATATACTTCAAAAGTCATACTCTATATTAATTATGTAGTCAATTCTAGATAGTCTGACATTTAGGAAATAAGCATACATTTTTGCAGAGAGGGTAGCTGTCAATAGGAGTCAAAAGCATACAGTGTTTTGAGGGGAGACAGTACAGGGTGGTGATTGTATATAGCTAGGTGGAGTTGAGGGTACAAAGAGTTGAGTCTGGGAGGTAGACAGTGTTGGTGAGTGAACAGTTGATTGAAGAAAAGGAGAAATATACCAAAAAATATGTAAATTAACAAAAGGGCAAACATTGCTTAAGGAACAAACACCATTTATTATTTACAATGTTTGTTTTGTTGCCAGGAGGCAGGGGAAAGAGTCTTCTGACTCTTTTATCCATTGCATCTTCTAAAAAGAAATTTTAATTAGGGAATCTCAGAAGAATATGTACAGAATATTTGAAAAAGAAGAATGAATGTCAAAGAAAAATAAAGGAAGAATGACAAAAGAAAGGTTTGGTGTGGAAAGTGTATAGGAAGGAGTATTGTAAAATCCTGCATGATTAATCAATAAGTTAATTCTATTATGAGCTTCCTAGTGATGAAAACAAAAAGGGGAGTAGGACCACTAACATTGAAAAAGGAGACACAGTTTGCCAATAGAGTCTCATAGAGTTTTCTTATGAAAACTCACAATGTAAATGTTGAATTAAATAGCAGGTAATTAGTAAGTAAAATCTAAGAGTCTCTTATCAGAATATATAAAGAACTCATAACTCAACAAAGGGTCAAACAACTCAATTAAAAAATGGGCTAACAACTTGAATAGATAGTTCTCCAAAGATTACAAATGGCAAATGGCCATACAAAAAACAATCAGTATCATTAGGGAATCAGGGAAATGCTAAGCAAGACTACAATGAAATATTACTTCACACCATTAGGATGGCTCTAATAAAAAATTTTAGAATATAGTAAGTGTTGGCCAAGATATTGAGAAATTGGAAACTTTTGAGCATTTTTGATAGAAATGTAACACTGTACATCCACCCTGGAGAATAATTAGGTGCTTTCTTAAAACAGCAAACATTGAATTACTATATAATTCAACAAATCAATACATACCCCAAATCATTGAAATCAGAAATTTGGTATTTAAACAAACACCTGTACATGAATGTTCTCAGAAGCTCTATTCACAACAGCCAAAAGGCAGAAACAATACAAGTGTCTATCAACAAACAAGTGGATAAACAAAATATAGTCTTTCGATACAATAGAATATCATTTGGTCATAAACAGAATGATGTTCTGACACATGGTATGACATGGATGAATCTTAAAAACATAATGCCAAATAAAGGAAGCCAGAAATGAAAGGGCACATATTGTGTGACTTCACTTATATAGAATATTGAATACAGTTAAACCCTTAGAGACAGAAGGTTGGTTAACACCTGCTAGTGAATAGGGGAAAGAGATGACTTGGGGCTTAATTTTGTGGTCATGAAAATGTTTTGAAATTAGGTAGATATAATGTTGCATGTACTAAATGCCAATTTTTAAATTTTATAGTATGTGACTCTTACCTCAATGAAAATGTAATGTGGAATTTGGGCTATACAAATAAATGAAGGTGAGTTGGCTTAGTGCAATCCTATGGAAATTCTTTCTCACAGTATGGATTTTCTTAGAAAGTTGGTCTGTTGGAGGCTGTAGTCTTGAACAGGAACATGGTGTACAGGAGGATCTCGTGTTGCTAACGAAGGGGAGACTCATATTTGAAACATCCGAACAAAGTTTTGAATTGACACGGTCATGAAAATTAAAAATTAAGGTGCTGATCAAACCTGTTACCTGAGCAGATGGCCCATCCTTTATGCAAAATAATCACGAGCCAATGACATCCCCACATGTAGAGGCAAGTTTTGTCTCTGGATTCATTTCAATGCATGAATCAGAATATCATTGAGTTTTTAATGTTACATAGAACAGAGCAATGGTTTTAAACTATGTGAGGGAGAAAACACATATCAGAGTAATTTAGAATTTATACAAAATATCATGTTTGACTTTCCAAGCCTTTAATCCACCAGGTAAAAACATTGTCACAGAACTTGAATATCTTCTTCATCTTAGAAACATTTTAAAACAGAGCCCATACAAAAATATGAATATGCTCATCAAGTGTAATTCTGAGCATTGCAACTTCCTTATATTTCCAAGAAGGATCAATGAGAGATATCTTAATCTTCTTCTAGAGTTGTATATCGTATCACTAAATTTCAGTCAATATAACATCACAGAAATAAAGATTAGGACTTCAAAGGTGTGTCTTGAGCTTTCTTTTTAACAATAGCAGCTTAGCAGTCTGGTTGCCTTTTGGGAATAATTCCAGTTTGTAAGAATGAAGCCCCATTTTTTTGAATAGAAAAGGCTTCTTTATAAATCATTATAGTCAGTGGTTTATGGATCTATATTAGAATTTATTATCTTAGAAAACAGAAAATAGTCTTTGAATTGACATTGTACATGTAAATTTAATTATAAAAATGGATTAAAAATTACTCTCACTTCCACAGTGTGTTCCAAATTATCTTGCAAATTCAGAAATGCAGGTAAAAGTGATTTGAAAACCATTATTCCAGGTCACTCAAAGCCTATGCTTTGTAGGGACTTAAAAACAAAACAAAACAAAACAAAAACAAACAAACAAAAAAAACAGAGAGACAGTGTTTTTTTTTTTTTTCTTTCTCTGATTACATTGCTTAGGCTGGCCTGAAACTCCTGGGTTTAAGTGGTCCTCCTGCATCAGCCTCCTGAGAAGCTGAGACTATAGGAACTCAGTACCATGCTCACCTTCAGAGCTAGTTTTATTTGATTACTGTGCAAGGATGAGGGGAGAGGGAACACAGGTGCATTCACACATTCACCTTGGGTAGAATAATCAGACAATACATCTTTGTCATCTTTGATATGTAACATTTAATCTGCTAAGACACAATTTATGCAATATGTGACTCCTATGATTGCATTAAAGAACAAGCTCTTCAGAACGTTCAAAAGGAGAGATGCCTATGATACTTATGCATCTCCAGCTGTGGAGCTTGGCTATCCATTAAAATACCTTAGGGCACTTGTAAAAAAAATAAGAACCTGGGGTCTTATGCCAAGAGGTAATGCTTTAATAAACCTACAGCAATTATAATGCACCTAGTTCTGCATTAAACGTCTATGAGACTACTCTTTTAGGATGTTGCTTTGTTCTCTTTTCAGTTTTGAAGTGGATGGATTGACCAATTCATGTGGCAAACTAGGTTGTATTGGTCTTAACACATTTATACAGAAATTAAATAAAAGTACAATAATAATCAATTGTGGATCAGTTGTGTGTAAAAGGCCTTTTTTGGATTTGGTATAGAATATTAATCTTTAACTAAACTACACATGCAAGTTTTTAAGGTGTTTACCATAATTCTATACTATGCAGTCAATATTTTGAGTCTTTAAATTGAATTCACTGCCCCTCTTTGATCACAAGAAACAGGACTAATGTTCCCCAATGTGCATTTATTGTGTGCTCAAAGTTCACGGGTGTCAAATCTATCATGGCATTCGAAAATAGATAAAAGGCCTTAAAGACTTGACTAGATAATGACCTGCTTAAGGCCCTTGGTTAAATGGAATATTTTCAATGAGATCTTCTCCAATCCCCCTATTAAAATTACAAATTCATTCTCCCCAATTCTGCCTGACAGCCATTCATTCCTTCTTCATTTTTCCTCATAATTCTCATCACCATCTAATATACTACCCTTACTTACTTTTTAATGGGCTTCCTCTTCTCCTAATACAAGGTCTAAGAGAGCAGAGATTGTTGATGGAATTCTCTAAGAAGTAGCTGTCTGATGATGGTTATCTTATCCTATGATTGACCATGGATGAAACCACTCTGAAGGTCCAAACTCTATAGTAGGAGAGAGTGGGGAAGGGCAATTCCTCAGCACTTGGTGGAAGGAGCTAAGTGGATTATAGAGGAGAGAACTTTTATTCACCTGGGCCCCTCCTGGGAAAACAAACTAAATATCTTACTAAATTAAAAAAATCTAAAAATGGAAGCTCATCAGTGAAGGTGTTAAGAGTTAATCTCGGTGTAGATTGAATCTATCAGAATTCTTTCCTTTACAAAATTAGCTTTATCTTATCTTGTCGGGTAAAAGATTAATAATATTCAGATGCACGTGGGTGTGTCTATAAAACCTTCCTATGAATGATCCTTAATTGGCTACCTCTTTCTCCTTGGGTGCCAGCATTCCATCTCACAGGCCACCCATGAGAATGCTCTCAGATCATGGCATTCTCTCTGCTGAACTACAGTTTATTTAACTGGAACACTCTTGTGAGCAAGATGGAACCAGTTTCTTCTTGACAATCTTGGATGAAGTTTTCTTGAGAAATTTCCAGGAGGAGATCCTTCTGTTAAACCATGGTGGAGGGAAACGTTCCAGAATGAGAGATAGGGCAGGTTACTGAATTGCAGGAAGGACCCAGCAAAAAGTGAAAATGAAGATACTGTTTAAAAGTTATTAAGAATTTCAAGATGGCAACAGCAGAACATGAAATCAAGCATAGGACCTTTCAAAGCTGGGGTCTTGTGTAATTGCACAGGTCAAATGCTGGGCCTGCTGGGAGGTAAGGGAAGTAGATCAAGGAAAGATTTTGTTTGTTTGTTTGTTTGAAAATGCCATAAGGTGACTCTTAAAGAAGATGTTTCCCAGGCATAAGAGACCAAAAACATGAGGACAGAGACATGGAGGAACAAGTGGTAAGAGGTCCCATCAGTGACTACGAGGAACAGGTCAGAAAGGTTGTGACACTTTATTCAGAGGGTAAAGAGTTTTAAGCAAGTAGGAAGAGACACTCGTTTGTGTCTCAGAAATATAACTGAGAGTCTTGTGGAGGGTGGATAGGTAAGGGTGAGCCTGGTGACAGGAAACATTCTATGTTTTAAAGCAGTGTAGGAGATTGAATAATGGCCCCCATGACTTAGGTTTGAGTCCCCAGAACCCATAAATGTTACTTTAGGATCTAGTTTTCTAGGGCTGCTGTAACACAGTATGACAAACCGGGTGGCATAAACAATAACGATTTTTTTCTCCATGGTTTTGGAGAGAGGAAGTCTGAGTTCAAGGTATCATCAGGGTTGGTTTCTTCTGGAGGCTAAGGGATCTATTCCTGCCCTCTCTTCTTGAATTGTATGGATCATCTTTTAGCAATCAAATTGGATTAGGACTCACCCTCATTCCTCTCAAATGACCACGTCTCCAAAGGTCACATTCTGAGTTATTGGGTGTTAGAACTCCAGCTTATGAATTTTAGGTGGACCCAATTCAATTCATAACACCTTACACGCCAAAAACGCTGCAGAGGTGATTCAATTAAGGATCATGAAATGGGGAAATGTTCCTGGGTTACCTGGGCAGGCCTTAAATACAATCATTAGCATCCCTCTAAGGGAGAGGCAGAGGGGATTGAGACACACTGAAGGGAGGAGGCAGCATGGCCATAGAGGCAGAGGTGAGGAAGATGTAGGCCCAGTCCTTTGGATGCCCACAGCCACCAGAAGCAGGGAGAAGCATGGCCCTGCTGACAGACTTCATTTTGGCTCAGTGAAACTGACTTCCAGCAGGCATGTAGTAATTTGTTACACCGGCTGTAGGAAAAAGAAAGAGTCAATATTTTGAGACAGCTGATAGGATAAACTAAACTTAGAGCACAAGGAAAGAACAAAGAATTTAGAAAGGAGGGAAATCATGTGGTGTGCTCAGGGCTGGCTATGAGATATGGGAGGAGGAGAAGCTCCTGAATGTCCACTGGGTTTTTTTTTTTGTTTTTTTTTTTTTGTGTACCCACCATTCCTACTCGCTTGGTCAAACAGGAGGAGAAACTAATTTGGGGAATTGAATCAAGAGTTGAGTTTTAGGGTGACAGTATTTGATCTTCCCATGAGTATCTAGGTGAGTATATGGATTTATGAGCAGAATGCCAAAAGGGTAAATATTAGATTAATTATGGAGTAGTAATTTATGTCATGACATCCTTTTTTCTCCCCTTTGCATTCTAATATTTATAAAAAATTCTATTTTGGCCAAACTCTCTGTTTTATAAAAATTCAGTGAAGTCTGTGGGTATGGGAATGGGTATTTTTTTTTTCTTCCTCTGATTACATTGCTTAGGCTGGCCTGAAACTCCTGGGTTTAAGTGGTCCTCCTGCATCAGCCTCCTGAGAAGCTGAGACTATAGGCTCTCAGCACCATACTCACCTTCAGAGCTAGTTTTATTTGATTACTGTGCAAGGATGAGGGGAGAGGGAGCACAGGTGCATTCACACATTCACCTTGGGTAGAATAATCAGACAATACATCTTTGTCATCTTTGATATGTTAACATTTAATCTGCTAAGGACACAATTTATGCAATATGTGACTCCTATTCAAGTGCTTGGCTCTTTGCCTTTGGGACAGACAAGAGGCAAGATGACCACATGTTCCAGTTTTCCCAGGCAGTGCTGGGATTTGCCCTAGAATCTTGGGGTCCCTTCATGTTGGTGTCCCCTTTTATTTGGAAATTAAATAGTGCAAACATGCCTCAATTTAGGATGGGTTTGCTTCTAGACAGATCCATGGTAAGTTGAAAATATCATAACTTAGAAATGCATCTGACATCCCTAACCTTTCCAACGTCACAGCTGAGCAACAGAGTCCATTGTAGAAGGTTCTTTGTTCCCTAGTGACTGTGGGGATGACTGGCAGCACCACTACCTAGCATCCTCAGAGAAGATTGGTTGCATATCGATAGTCAGGGAGATGATCCCAATTCCAAACTGAAGTAGTTTCCACTGAGTAACTGTCACTTTTGCACTATGTACATTTGAAAATTGTAGGTCGAACCATTATAATTTGGGACTGTATAATTGCAATGTATCACTTGGTCATCTCTATGATAAAGATCCTTTATGTTTTGTACTTCTCAGGCCTAAGAATAAAATGAAGTCGGATCAGGGTCTTGAGAAGGGTGCTTCTTATTTTATCTTAGTTCATTTTATTCATTTAATTTTCACATTACCATGGGGGAAGAGCAGTCAGTGTGTGGCACTTGAGTATTACCCCCAGTGCCCCAGAGAAAAGAACGGTTGCTTCCTGGGCAAAGTCAGGGTGAAAAGATGCTTATTAAGACCATACAAAACAAAAACCCAGAAATCATTTTCAGAGGCTGGCACAGAATGAGTACAGGATTGGAAAACGCCAGGCTTTCTCTCCTTTATACTGGCAGAGATGTTTGTTGATATTTTTAAAATATTTTCAATTATCTTGTCAATGTTTGCATCTCCATTTAAGGGCACTCTGTTCACTGGCAGCTGCCCACCACCTTCCCCTATGGCCTGTTGCAGTTTTCATTTTCCGCTCCTCGCCACGTTGCAGCACACCTGAATGCACTCAGCAATGCTCAGAATTGCTGATGCTAGCCGATGAAGCAGGTACTTGGAGGAGGTCTCCATGTCATTTCCCTGCCAGTCAGATGTGACACTGTAGAATACTGGGTCCCTGGAAAGTTGCCTTTATTCTCTAACAGTATGTCCTGGTATGGAACTTGACAATCATTGGCCTCTGGGGAGTACTGGTGTGACGAGGTGCTGAGAGCTTTGTGTTGCATAGGGTGAGCATTCTCTTCTGAACATCACCAGCTCATGTTTCATGTTCCTAACAAGTGGACTCTGAATAGAGAGCTTCTTGTATCACATTAGCCACATGGGCCAAGTGAACTCAGTCGCATAGAGTACTGGAGGCCACTAGGCACTTCACGCAGATTGGTATAACTTGTAAAATATTATTATTCCCATTACACAGATGAGGAAACATAAGCTAAAGGATACATGAGCCTCCTAATTTTACAAAGCAAGGACATGATCGGGATAATACTTGAATTCAGATCTTTTAGATTCCAGAGTCGATTTTTGTTTTATTTTCTTGTACTGAAAGGTGAAATGTAAGCACCAAGATGACAACTAATTCATTGCACTCGAGAAATTTATATTTGTACATATTCAAGGATTGCCCTGTAATAAGACAGACCAGTGTTCTAATGACTTGTATTGATTTTCTGTGGCTGATATTTACACTACTACATAAGTATAATTCTACCGAAAATTGTGATATTGTAGTGTCAGGTTTCCACGTGTTTAAGTGCTAAAATCCCTGTTGAATTCAGCTGTTACATCTTTTTCAACCCTTTTCCAGTCTTTCACACACTCAGAGAGGATGAAGAAGTTAATCTTTATATTTAAGTGGCACTTTGTATTTAAAGTTAAGTTGTGGTTTGAGGCCCAGTGTAGAACGCTGTTCCATCTTAAGGCAATGAGACAATATTGCTCTATTATGAGCATTATTTCCCACCCTGCTGTTGGGGTCTGTCCCCTTTCAGAGCTTAAAGTAAGAAATTCACAGTGTTTTGTCATCCATGATGTATGCTAAAATCACAGGTGGGGAGGTGTGAAGAATTTTTATTCTCACCATCTTTATGATGTTAATGATTCTCTGGACAAAACCACTTCATTTTATATAAAATTAAAAATTCATAACCTGTGAAAACTATAAAGAGGTTCTACAGGCAAACCACTGTCTAAGTGAGTCTAGTCAATTCTGTTTGTACTCCTACTGACAAACAGGAAAAGAAAGAAAGAAAAAAAAAACTTTAAAAATTCTTTGACCCTGCTTTTTGCCATCTGAATGGTCATGGTTGAGTGGAGAATCAATGAAGTGCTGAGAGAATTGCACCTCAGTGTTGCCCGACAAGCCACACAAAAATCCAACTTTTCACATGAGATGAAGATTGCCTTTGCTTCATTTACTCTCTTAAGACACATTAAAATCAAAGCTATCACCCCATTCGGCCATCTGTCAATGCTCCCTACACAGTACTCGGGTAGACATTGTTCCTAGATCACCAGAATGGGAGGATGTTTTTGTTGTTGTAATAAATGGTTTTAGGCTTAAGAGACAGAAATAAATCAATGCAATTTATAAAGTTGGGGTGAAAATGTTTGATGCAGTTTTCTAAACTACAGAGAATCATATATGGCTGAGCTGCAATAAATAAAGCATAGCTTTAGCAGTTTACAAAAATAAATGATAAAGATGAAATAATGTATAGCCTTTTATTTGGAATCATTTATTGCTTTCACAAGATGCATATAGCCATCCTTTGCTCATTAAATTGCAAATTTCATGTTTGAATGTAATATGGTGAATAAAGGCTCCCAATTTCCCTTCTAAAGTTCCATTTCCAGAGTTTTGTTTAGAGTAAGACCACAAACCCAAAAACCTAGTTTCCTCAAGTTCCCAGACAATTGTTCTCCTGTTTATTAACAATGCACTGACTTTTAACAATGGCTTGTATTTTTAGATGGAACATACTGAATTCAGTTTGCTGACCCTGAACGCAGTTAAACACAAGTGCTCGCTCCGCAGGTGGCGATTAATAGAACTTGTGTGGCCAATGTCTTCAGAGCTGTCCCAGGGAATGGGGGCGCCTGGGCTTTGCTGACAAGCACATAGAGGCTCTTATTCTTCTCACCAGCAGTCTCCACAGCTCCATCTTTGGTTTATCGTTTGTGGTGGATCAAACCCCTGCCTCTGTGGGTGGATTTTACCAAGCACAAATTCCTTCGGGGTAAGCAACTCTTTAATAACCAGCCAGTCACTGATTCTTCTAAATAGGGTTTTATACAGAGATCTGTGACTTTGTTGGCAATGCAGACCAAAAAATCAGGGTACAAAAATAAATAAATAAATAAAATAAAATGTGTTCTATTGGAAAAAAAAAAATCACTGAATAATATAAAAATCCAACCAAAATGGTTTCCTCTCATAAAGGACACTTTTTTTTTCAATGTTCAGTTTGTTTTAATGAAAATCTCATTTTAGTTTTAATAACATTATGTTCCTGGAAAAAGTGAGATATAATAACAACAATAAGTAATGTTCTGTGAAACACTAGTAATATTCATTAACTGGTATTCAGGTTTATGCAATAGTTTATATTATGACCTTTTATCTTTGGAAAGTCTCTTACTTATGTACGTGTCAAACACTCAGAAATATTATAATGAAAAATAGTTACAATTTTCAATTCTGTTGTTCCCAAATCTATTTGAATGCAGAACTATTATTTGTCTTAATATTTGTTTATATTTTGCAGAAAAATCTTTGACAAATTCACGTTGGTAGGGGCTGCCAATGACACAAAGAAGCATTTTCCAGAGATCTTTATAGTCTTCCTATGAATTTCAACAAACTCCCCAAACCATAGAATACATAATAAAAGTAGTGAGCCAAAATGTAAACTATGGACTGCAATTAATAATACTATATTAATATTGTTTCATCAACTGTAATAAATGTACCACACTAAAGCAAGATGCTAATCATAGGAGAAATTAGAGCTCTGAGGGTAAATATGGGAACTTTACATTTTCTCATTTTTTTCTAAACCCCAAACAGCTTTTAAAAAAAGAATATTCCTAGAATTTAAAAAAGAATATTCCTAGAATTCATGAAAGTTAATTAAAAAAAGAATATTCTTAGAATTCATGAAAGTTGACTTTTTACTTCCTTCTCCCATCAATTTCCAAGAATAAGGCAGTATCAAGATGTTAAATAATTTTATTTCTGATAGGGTACAGCAGCAAGGACATGACAGTCACCCATGTCTGCCAATTGTGACAGGAAGGTAAAGTGTGGCGTGTGCACAAGATAGACCAGGCTTAAGACTTTGGAGGTGTGTGAGCACTGACTTTATGCACTGCAATATGGAAGCTCTCAGAGAGACAGTGTTAAGTCAAATAAAAGACAGAAAAGAGCAAGAGTTATAGCCTATCATTTAAGTGAATTGTAAGACAAACTTTTTAATTTTGCCATTATATAATTAATGTCAAATGTTTTATATATGTATGAGATATCTATACCTAAATGAACATATGGAAGACAGATTTAAAAGCTCTACATTAAATAGACTAGAGCTCAGTGCCTATACTGGGAGGAGAATGATTTAGTAAACAAAGAGAATGATGGAAAAGTACAAAATAAAGCCAAATGCAAAGTAAAGCAACACAATATTACATCATAAAATAAAATAATATAATAATAAAATAAAGCCAGAGTTTTCCTTGCACCAACAATAATAATAATCTGGCATGACTCAATGCTAGGCACTTGAGGTCCAAGAGAAAGACAAAGAAAAACCAAAGGGTCACATTCTGATATATTGGTCCATGTTCTACAGTATGAGACCCTGTCCACTTGTCCCAGCTGTAGGATTTCCTGTCTCTGTGTCTCCCTTCCTGAGTAATGGTGGCAAAATTGAGGGTGACTTAAGCCCTCCATATGGCGATTAGAAAGGCTAAGTACTATTACAGCTTTCAGAATCATGCTGATTTGGGATCTATTATATAGAAATTGACTGTGGCCAGTTACAAATTCAAGCCGTTCTCTCGCAAATGCTGGAAAATCCCTTTCACAGTTAAGCCTCAGGCTACTTTTCTGTCCAAGGCTGCCCTCCTCTGATTGCCTCTTCTCTTTGGGGCAAGAAATGTGTGTTAAAATCGCTTCTCCCTTTTCTCTGAGATTGTGTTTCTGTATGTGTATTTGTATCCGTCTGCACTCCCATCCCATCAAGGCTCTGTCCCTCTCCATACCCACAACCACACCCTTAGCTCTAACTGTAGCTCCAACTGTATCTATGAATACAACACTTGGAAGAACTCTGAAAGCTCATAATTGCTATTTGCTTGTTTATTTATTCAAACCTGCTGCTACCTACTCTTTCCCTTGAGAGATTTTACATCCCAGGATATTAACTATAGAAAAAGATACTCTTTGCTGCATGCTCTACAAATAAGCATTTTCGAAGGCATTTAACTGTGTTTCTCTGAGGTGGACAGACCAAAAAATAAATAAAAATAACAAAAATGAAGGAGACATTACTAACATCTCCTACATGGTGCTTACAGGATGGTTTCTAAGTTTTGACTTTGACATTGAGCTAGCAACTGAGAACCTCATTAGTTTTTTTGTTTTTTGTTTTTTCTATTACCTCAAGGATGAATCTCATCAAACATTTCCTTCATTTGTTTCTTCAGTGAACATTTCTTTGCATGCTAGAGGAAAAACACATAGAGCCCCACACACAGCAAAGGTGGATCCCCAGTACAAGGCACCTCATTTGCAGTTGGAAGAATCTGTGTCCTCCTGACTTATGCTGCTGGCATCTAAATGACATTGCTTCACCCAACTATTGCCGGCACATGTAATTTTATTCCCAGTCATACAGATCATCCAACCCTCCCATGTGACCAACAGTGTTTGCTTTTAGTCCTCTTCCAGTTCATTATTAGCCTTCATTGTGAAATGCTATAACAAAATGTGTGGGAATATTTCACTTCATTATATAATTTTTGTTCAGAATTTAATGGGAATTAACAGGCTTACCATATTACCCATCTGACAATACAACATCAAGTAATTTTCCAATAGACCTCCCATTGCTTTCTTAAGTTATTGAAGGTCAGTCTGACAGAAAATAGAAGGTTGTGATACTAATAGCTTGGTGGCCTTTTAACTAGGTGTTTAGGAACCATCCTCTCCACTTGCACACCTGTTGTGTGAACATCTGTGCATACATACTGTAGATGCTTCCTGACCTAAAGTCAGTGATACTCAGGATACTGACAGAAAACTCTTACCCTCTCTGACCGCCTGATTCTGTTTACTTTTGCTTCTTATCAGATACAGTTTGAGAGGATCAACTCTGTCAGGGTGCACTGCTTCTAAATACCCACCACAATGCCTGACATTTTATGATTCTACTTATATTTCTTTGAGTGTGGCAGGCTTTTCCAGGGCTGGGGTTGTTGGCCTTACTACAGGTGATTAAGGTCCAGTCTCCAGATTCATCATGGTTTGGGAACCATCAAAATCTGGACCAGGACACCTCCCACCATGGTGGCTGCCATCTGGAAACCTATGCAGCCCATTGTCCATGTGTTCATCAAGGACACCGGGAGTGGTCAACCTGTTAGACTGTCCAGATCTCTGGCTCTGCATTTGTCTACTGACTGCGAGATTGAGTAGCACCCAATCATCTGCAGTCTCTTAGTTTGGTTTGAGATCCTCCTTCCTAATTTCTCAGTGGATTTAGACCCTCTTTTTGCCTGATGTTTAATCACTTGCACAAGTTTCACTGGTTTTCTAATTGTGTACCCACTCGAATCTAAGAGCTGCCACCCACCTATTTTTCTTACTGGTCACATCCATTCCATTTACTAGTATACTGTCACTAATCTGCTTGGGCTGGAATTCAGTCCACATTCTTGGTGTGCCTTTTGTCCCAGTCACGTCCCTAACCTGATTAGGATCAGCCTTAGGTTATTTGCTTTACCTATTTCATTTCCAAGTCTGTGCCAGTTTGGACACTGAGATTTCATATATTCAGATATATTACGTATACTCACTTATTATGTAAAAATGCCATCTGTATTTGTTAAATATTATATAGCATAATTTAAGTGCAGCTAATTAAAATTAAATTCTGAACAAAAATTATGTTATTACAGTACAGAGAATAAGATATATATGTAAATATGTAAAATTAAGTATATGTAAAATGTTTATATTATTTATGTACATGCTGTAGTATGTGCATGCATATCACATATAATTTGACTAATATACTATAAAAGCCCAAACCCATCACCAAAAATAAAACCATCACGACCTTGTACATATATTTTCTCCTTAATCCCTCCTTTAAATTTCAATTAGAGAAACAGTGTGGTGAAAATTTTGATTCTTTCCTCCTCAGAGGCAGCAGTGAATGCAGAGTACTGGAAGATGTCCCTAAGGACCCCACTGGGACATAGGAATAATCAAGATGGCACTTCATTTGAGCATAGTGACCATAGGTTTTGACCCCTAATCTAGGACACATGATTGACATATGCTGGTAATGGTATAGGGCATTTTTTTATAAATATTGTGCCAGAGAGTCTAATGTCATGTTGTACCAGCCACTCTGAAATGTGCAGAAAAAAAATTCCCCTTCTCATCACTGGAGTGCATCTTTTATGAAAGATGACTTCCTCTCAGTTTTCCGGATTGAGAGCCTGTACTGTGAACCGGACAAGATCATTAATATAATGTAAAATTCTGGGTATATCTTTTGATATTTGAGTTCCTTAAAACATTAAAAAAAAAGTCCTGAAAAAAATTAGGCTGGCACATATATTTTGAGGCTTTCAGGGCATTTTGGAAGTAATGTATGTATTCCTAGCGTTTGGATCAGAAAGGTAATGGAAGTTCTTTCCAAGGCAAAAGAGACAATGTGAGGAAAAGATCCAGCTGTTCTTTGTATCTGTTGGAAACACACATCAGAACAAAGGCAAAACAGCCGAGAACTGGCCAGGTCATTAATGCCTTTCACACAGGCAGAGTGGAAAGAGAGGTGGCCACCCTCAAACACTCAGGCATCGGAGGTAACTTTTATTTCATCCATTCTGCTCCTGAGAAGTTGACATTATAATAATGAAAAGCATGTCAGGTTGGTGAGACTGGAATGGAGTGTGCACATTTGTTAGCATTGCTGGCTGCATGGGTACTTTTGTTGATGAAATGAAGTACTCCATAATATTAACTCATTATTTTTATGCCACTTGTTATTAATGTTCTCAAGGGCATTGCAAATTACGTTACGCTATTTCTTATAGTTGATTAACATAGAGCTTTGTGTTCCCTTTGTTGGTTAAGAAATTGGGATTATTTTTAGGAAAAAAAAGAGATTATTTACACATATTTATTTTTTCTCATAGATTTCAAATTCAATGTATCTTTTCCAAACAGGCCAGAGTAGATGAAAAATAAAGAGACAGAAGAGGGAAAAAAATATGAGAAAGCTAGAAGATACCAAGAGATTCTCATGCAGTATTTTATTTGAAAAATAAATAATTTATTTTAACTGACAAATAATAAGTGTATATATTTATGGGGTGTGGTTTTGGTACATTTCTGATATATGGCTTTAATGTGTCAGAGTCAACTCAGGATGTTCAAGCTGCTCATCTCAAACATTTATCACTTCTTTGTGATAAGAGCATTCAAAGTCTTCTCTTGGAGGCATTTTGAATTAAACAGTACAAAATTGGTAACTATAATCATCCTTCTGTTTAGCAGAACATCAGAATGTTCCCTCCTATCTGGCTGTGACCTTGCTCCCATTTATCATTGTCTCCCCTATCCTTCCTGGCCTCTGGTAGCCACTGTTCTGTTATTCTACCTTTTCTCTCATATATATCTAAGAGGACTTTTGGAACTATCATGCATAAAACAGAGATTGATTTAGGAAAGAACACAGGAAAAACATAAAGGAAGGACTGTAGTAATTGCTAATATACCCTCAAGAGGAGACAGGGATTTCTTTTCTCTAATACTACACAAAAGCCCGTACAGTGGCTTGATCTGCAGAACCCCAGTCCCTTGCTCTAGAGAAAACTTACTACTTCTAAAGAGTTGCCAGCATACAACTCACCAAACCCTTCCCCCTATCTTTAGTCTTATACCTACAATGTTCCCTTTTGTCTCTTTAAAAAGTGTACAATAAGTTTGTATCCTAGAGGGAAAAAAAAATCAAATAGGACAGTCGGCAGGCATTCTGGCAATGTAGTCAGATGGCACTGGGATCCTTAAAAGTCATTCATGTCTGGGAGTGGCCTTTATTGATGTTTTCAACACCCATAAAGGCAGCCAGATCCTAGTGCTAGGAATGTAACCAAGCATAGTTGACTTCTTTAACCTGAAACCTTCAAACCTCAGTGCATCACTAGAAGCCACCACGATGAAGCAGCAATTAAATGCTAAATAAGGCTTGAACCAGCAATTAAATACTGAATAGAACTTGCATCTCAATTTTCTTTATTCCTAATTTACATCATTGGTGAGTCTGTTTAAATGTCTTTGGCAAAGAAATACTATTTCTATTATACTACTCTATATACTCCTGCCAATAATATTCTTATGGGCAGTTGTTAGGAATATTATATTTTTTTGAAATCAGCCATAAAATGATATATTTGACTGAACCATGTAGTCAAAAGAACTGAAAACATCACAGTCATGAACATAAAATAATTTAAAAATTACTAAAATTTATTGTGCACACACCATCTCAGACATCATTCTAAATTCTTTGTATGTGTTAACTTATTGCCTCAGAATAACAGCATGAAATAGTTTTTTTAGGAAAACTGAGCATATAAAACTTAACTGTCCCAAAGTTGTTCAACTGGTTAAGTGATTGAACAGAAGTTTGTAGTGAGTTAGACTTGGGTTGTATGTTAAGCTTTCCTCTTTATTATTTTATTTTATTGCAAGACTAGTGAAAGAGAAGACAGCAGTGATATCTGACCTTCATCACTGATGTATAATTAATGATATGTAAGTATTTTGCATTATGAGAATGAACCAATCTATCCATTACTGAATTCATTATCTTTGTCATTAAAACTGACTTGGGCAGCATAACTTTTCTGTCTCTCTTCTCTTTCTGTTGGAGGCACCGGGATCTTTGCAGTAATACATACTCAAAATATCCTAGAACACACATCCTTTGTCTATTCAACAACTTCCTTTTCATCATTCAAGATTCAGTTAAAGAAATACCCAACCTAGATGCCCTTCAATAGACTAATGGATAAAAAAAAAATGTGGCATTTATACACAATGGAGTATTACTCTGCATTAAAAAATGACAAAATCATAGAATTTGCAGGGAAATGGATGGCATTAAAGCAGATTATGCTAAGTGAAGCTAGCCAATCCCTAAAAAAACAAATGCCAAATGTCTTCTTTGATATAAGGAGAGTAACTAAGAACAGAGTAGGGACGAAGAGCATGAGAAGAAGATTAACATTAAACAGGGATGAGAGGTGGGAGGGAAAGGGAGAGAGAAGGGAAATTGCATGGAAATGGAAGGAGACCCTCAGGGTTATACAAAATTACATACAAGAGGAAATGAGGGGAAAGGGAAAAATAATACAAGGGGGATAAATGAATTACAGTAGAGGGGGTAGAGAGAGAAGAGGGGAGGAGAGGGGGGATAGTAGAGGATAGGAAAGGCAGCAGAATACAACAGACACTAGTATGGCAATATGTAAATCAATGGAAGTATAACTGATGTGATTCTGCAATCTGTATACGGGGTAAAAATGGGAGTTCATAACCCACTTGAATCAAAGTGTGAAATATGATATGTCAAGAACTATGTAATGTTTTGAACAACCAACAATAAAAAAAAGAAGTACCCCTTCTGTGGACTTCTCCACAATCCCCAGGGAGGCTGGGCTTCACTTACCTCTTGGTTTTACTGTGGGCTGGTTTCTCTTGGTTCCCAAATGCAAATTCTGGTGTCTCCATCAGCTGTCTCAGAATCCCTGGGGAGCTAGATAGAGATCTGGGCCAATCCTAAAAGATCCAGAATCAGCATGTTTTCCCCAAATTGCCCACTCATTCTTTCACTATTTCTTTCCCTTTTGCTTCCCTTTCCTCCACCCACTCCCCTGTCCCCCTCCCCAAAAAAGCTTCCAAGTGATTATAATGCTTGGCAGGTTTTGGAACTACCTAAAACTGACACCTTCTTCCCCACTGCTTTCCATGCAGTCTCTTGAATAGTGGTTCCTAGAACCCAGATCTACCCCTGGCACAAAGCACATCCTCAGCTACCACTGAAGGGGAAAAAAAAATGACTCATATTGACACATGGAGATTTTCGGGAAACTTAATTATGGAGCAAATATCAGCATTAGCTTGACTCAATCCTAATTGTACTATCATTAATGTCATATTATCAATTATTTATGAGGGATCTAAATTTAGTGAAAAACAGTTTTATTATGTTATCTAAGTTCTACTTATCAGGGCAGAAAATTTCTTAGTAATTTCAGATAAGCAACATTTTATATTTGTGATATATAAGTGGTTAACTTGGTTATTTGGAAGATCTGGATTTCTAGAATGATTCTATTTAGAGTTCTAGATACCTTAAGCTTATTATACTAAAATTCCATTCTATTGAAGAATTATGTTGGTATTATAGAAATATTTCTGTTTATGAAAACATATAATACAACTTTTAACTCATTTAAGTACTTCTAGTTTTAAAAGTCTTTAACAAAACTAAAAAGTTAAAATTTTTTCCTACTTATTGGACCATTTTTTATGAGTCTTCTTCCCTAGTTGCTTCATCATGAAGCTCAGAAAATATAATGATCTTGTCTTTTATAAACACAGTTCTATTATCACAGTCAACGATATTAGTAGTATTTCAAAACTATTACGTATTATTATTGAGCCCATAGTCAAATTCCAGCACTTATCAAAATTCATTTCCTAGTCATTTATTAAAAGTCAAAAGTAAAATCAGAACTGTTCAAATATGTGCTGCTATAATTTCTTTTTTTAATATTTCTTTTCTAGTTGTTGTTGGACACAATACCTTTACTTTACTTATTTATTTTTATGTGGTGCTGAGGATCGAACCCAGGACCTCGCATGTTCTAGGCAAGTACTTTGCCACTGAGCCAAAACCCCAGCTGCTATAATTTCTTAAACTCTTAAGTATCTTCTATGCATAAATGATCTAACAGCTCTCTCAAGGATTAGACCAAATGTCTTTTAGAATTCCCCACCTTTGACTTAACCTGATAGTTTCCTCATGGTTTTGTTTTTCTTTCCTCTGTATTTCCCACAATCTGGAAGTTCAGTGTACGGACTTGATTAAACTTAGGTTAGACATTTTTGGCAGGAACACTCACAGGTGAAGCGGTTGAGTTGGTGTCGCATTATGTCAGTAGATGCGGAGCATTTGGTTGTGCTCCAAATAATTCCTGATCAGCAGGCGATGGTGCAGAGTTAGCATTACATGCGAAAGAGAGAAACTGCCCTGTTGTCTCCACATGAAGCAAATGTTAAAAGCCCCAGTTGCCAAGGCTAATTCTCCCTTTGTCTCTACCATAAAAATTCTGGAATATCGATATTTTTAGGCTTTGTTTATACAGAGCTCTGGGAAGCCTTTGATAGGACTAACCTATTAAAAACCACTTTGTTCCATTTACAGTTTATCTTGAGCCATATTATTGGATTATGTAGCTCTTGATCCAGCAGGTACTTGAGGGAAAACCACAGAGACCATATATGAGTTGTAATGGAAATTATTCTAGTTGGCAGATATTACTAGTCTTTCTTTCTTTCTTCTTTTTTTTTAATATTGTCTTTATTTTATTCATTTATTTTTATGTAGTGCTGAGGATCGAACCCAGGGCCTTGCACATGCTAGGTGAGTGCTCTCCACTAAGCCACAACCCCAGCCCAACTAGGATTTCTTAATTATTTTGCAATGGGACAGGCAGTTAGTGTAGACAAAGAAGTTGACTTGGAGAATGGAATGTGAAGTGAGAGGGGTAAAAAGAAGAATAATAAAGAACAGTCCAGGGTTTCAGTGGTGGAGCATGTGCTTGGCATGCTTGAGGGCCTAGGTTTAATCCCCAGCATCAAAATGCAGAAGCAAAACAAAAGGGCTAGAAGAGTTCTTATCAATTCAGCAAACATGTTGAGCCCCAGTCTGCTAGTGTGTGACGGGGATGCCAAGCGCTCTGTAAGCAGTTCCTCGCCCCCACCAGCGCAGCAAACTGACTTTCATCAACTCAACCTCTCCTTTAATCTCTCTCTCTCTGAGTTTGCAAATTAAAATGAGTTGAGAATGGTTAACAGGAGAAACAAAACAACTCTGATAGACTATTCATATATATATGAATATATATCTGTGAGCCCAAACTATGACCTTTAAATTTACTTATTGATCTTTCACCATCTTCTGGATGAGGGCAGGGGCTTTGATGGTCTTGGTCCCACTTGGCTCTCTGGAGCCTAGAAATGCACTAGTCTATAGAAGAGATTCCATAAATAGTATCACTGAGTGGAGGATTGAATGCACACCCTGGAAGCAGGCGGGGATCTTTGTTTTCTGTTGTATGCAACAACTTCCCACTGACAGTCCTGTTGAGATTATGAAGTGATGATGGGCTGATTGAAATAAGAAACAAGTTTCCTGAAGCCAATACCTCCTGGTTCTAAAGACTGCATACACCTTTCTCATTAACCACGAGCAACAGTCTCTAAGTGTCTCTTTAAATATTTTAGGTATTTTCTGCAGTCATACATTTTGAAAATTAGGAAGGAACAAGAGTTCAGACTTGTTTTTCCCCTCTGATGCTTCGTTTTTTCTAGGAACAGTCTATACCAGATTGAAGGGATCCTTGGCCTACAGAAACTCAGAGCAACGATTTTTCCATTTGTTAGATGAAATGCAAGTCCACTTAGAAAATAGTCTTCTTGCATTTCTCTCATGAGAAAATAGTGAATGAGTAAAGAATAAAGAGTTATGGATGTTGACCTTTGAAACTCTCCCCAAAGCTGCATGACTACTGATGGGATGACATGAAAAGTCATTTCACTTATAATGAGATACCAGGCAGGCCTGTCTTCTTTTAAAACCTGGCATTTAAAAATACATTTACTTCTATTATGTACTGGCCTAACCTGCACAGGCTATTGCATATGACATATTACCTGCACAGATGTTTTAGACAACATGCTGGCAGCAATGCGAGTCAAGAATAAAGTTTATAGTTTTGTTTCTTCAATCTCAGATTCACACAATTGAGTAAGCTTTTTTTATCTGGCAATTTATTGCAAATGTTATGTAAACTGCCTGTTAATTTTATGCCTACTGTGCAGCAGAACTCTTTAATATGAAGAAATGAGGGGGAAATCAATATGTAGGTTATTTTCTTCCATAGGACATCTTCTCACTTTAGCAAAATCTCTTATAACCAATTTGCCTCTAACCTTATGGGTGAAGAGGCAGGCTAGAAGAACATGCAGATATTTTTAGAGAATTGCATTTCTTACTACTAGAGCAGGGGAGGGGGGAAAATTGGGAAGAAAGACATGATAGGAATGTTTACCATTGTATCATTTTGAGCAGTTAGCCAGTTTATTCCTGGGTTATAGGAAAAGTGTGGGGCTTTAAAAGAACTACTCCAGGGAAACAATTGCATTCATTTTACTGTTGTGACCTCTATTACAATTTATGTTATGAACTCAAAATAAGCCTGTTTAATATTTCATTAAAATGGATAAAGTATAAACATACGGTACTAGGTTACATAATGCATTTGCAAGTTCATATTCAGATGTGGGAGATTTCTGTATTCATGAAGAAATGACCTTCATACCCCAGTGGAAGATCACCAGTTTATGCAATATTATGACATTTTTATTTTATTTATGTGCCAAATGAAAATATGACATTCATGCCATCATCTTAACCAATGTATTATCAATTGGAGAGGGCATAGGACCACCTCTGTTTTCACTGGGTTGCTGGCACCAGCATTGGCCCCTAATGTCTTAGCAATGCCATCTCCTGCTGTGACTCTGCTCAAGCATTTGCATTTGCAATTATGAAATTTGCCTGTCCTTATCCAAATTTGTTGGCTAATAATTCAAAAAGTGGAAAAAGCATGATTTTCATGCTTTATAATCAATAAGGAACGTTTATAAATGGAAGAAAGGTGGAAATTTAGAGAACAAAAGGTAAATAATTAAAGTTTAATCAAATAATAAACACTACCATCACTACAATGGAATCAGAATATGTGAACAATTTCTGAGTCTCACGTGGAAAATTCATCAAAATAAGCAGATGTTCATATGGTGCCAGGGTATCCCTTCCCCCATGCAGCACTGATTCTGTTATGTCCAAATTTTTGGTATTCAATTTCAACTCAGTAGAAGGATGCAAAGAAGAAAACAACTTGTATGAATTAGATGATTTTTTAGGTGACAGGACAAAAATTGCTGATTTAGATTCTGAAAATACTTAGACCTTCAGTAAGAAAAAAAAATCAATGCTTTAATGCTTTAATATTGCTTGGAAGTTTTAATTCTGTGCCTAGTAAAACCTGGAGTCTCATATTTAAGAAAGAATATTAAAGAAATTATTTTTATTTTGAAATTATTTTTAAAAATGAAAGTCTCATGGTTTGATAGTTCCCATAAATAATAGTACTTATAAAAATGGTTTTTAATCTCAACATTTTTCTTCTTTTGTTCAACAAATGTAACTGATGTCTTTCTTCACTCATTTGCCAAAAAGAGAAATAAGATGATTCTACACTTGCCAATTAAGTGCAATAGAAAGTATTGCCACAAGTTAATACATCTTTTGTTTTCTACATGAGTAGCAGAAAATCAGCAGAGAGAAACATGGAGCAAATTTCTGGTTCCTACACTGAGGTTCCTTCTGTACTATTACATCTTAGTAATTATAGCAGGAAAAATGCAATCAGAAATTGAGCTAGCAAATTACAACAGGTTGCAAAACCCCACTGTGGTTCTTTACCATTTTGTGTTTTCTGACACCTCTCAATTGAGATAATGAACAAGGTATTCTACATTACTGATAGAAGAGCCTTAATATTGTTTGTTTTGATTATTAAGAGAGAAAATGTTTAATTCCTATATGAAAAGTTATTTTCCAATAGTATTTTTCTTCAGTCCTCATTATATTAGAAACAACCACTAAAAATAAATTACATATTTTTAAAATTATATGAATTGAATAATAATACTAAAATAGGATATAACTTGATTATTTAATTAATCTCATCTTATTTACTAATTGATAAGCTTTGTTAAGAAAGAAAATTCATATACATAAAATTTGTACCCAAATTATAGTATTTACTATCAATCAAAAACTTTCTAGTTCTTTTTAAAGTAATCTTTTTTTTTTCCTGGTCATGTGGGTAACCACTAGGTTTTGGTGAATGATTTTGTACAGCTATTCTTCTTTTCTCAAAATGCAGTCTTTGGGATAATGCAAAAAGCCTCTCCCTATAACTTCTCCAATTACCATCTCTCATTTATTGCATGAAGCTTTTTTATTTAACACATCTAATGTCCTTTCTTTACATGTAGCATAGATGTTCTCTTCTGCCTCACCATTTCAAGCCAGCACTTAATTGTATAATAGACATCAAAAATGATTTTTAAGTTATTTTAAATAGTATTTTGATTTTGATTGATAGCAAATACTATCAATATTTTAAATATCAGCCTTTAGTTAATTTCATACCTTTGATATGGTATGAGATAGTAAATGTGAAGCCGTAATACAACCTGACTACGTGGCTATTCCTCAACAGGGTCTGCTCTGACAAGACAATTGGTAACTTTTCAGTACAACTACCTATGTTTTAGTCAGCTTTGGCATTGCTGCAACCAAAACACCTGACAAGAGCAATGTAGAGGAGGAATAACTTATTTCGTTTGACAGTTTCAGAGGTTCGGTCTATGTTTGGCCTATTCCATAGCCCTGGGCCCAAGATGAAATAGAACATCATGGCAGAAGGGTGAGGCAGAGGAAAATAACTTAGAACACAACAGCCAGGAAGTAGAGAGAGAGCTCTGCTCACCAGGGATAAAACATAAAACCCAAAGATTACTGGGTAGTGATCCAACTCCTCCAGCCACACCCGACCCGCCCAGTTTTCACTTATTCCATATGAATGAATTAATCCACTGATTAGGTTACAACTCTCACAATACACCATTTCACCTGTGAATACTCCTCTTATTTAAACGTTAGCAGTCTAGGATTGGCATGTATCTCTTAGAGTTACTAATATCATAGGTTTCAAATGTAGTTTAGTGTAGGAAGCACTTCCATGGGTATTTCCTGCCCTGATTCCCTTGATCATTCTCTAAGTTACTCCAAAGAGCTTAAATGAGATAATAAAAATATTGAAGTAAATAGGAATAAGTTGAAAACACAAATGGTCCTTATAAAAGTCTATGTTCTCAGTTTCACACTTGAATACCTTCTGTATATTTGCTTCATATTTTCTCTCCCAGTGGAAATTTCTCATCTTTTCTATGCATTTTGCCTCAACAGGTACACATTCCCCCAGGTTCCATAGTATCTTCCCATTTGGCACTCCAAAAATGCTAATTGTAATTTCTCTCCTCTATTTTATAATTCTCACACTCAATATTACTAATATTCAACTTCTCTTTCCCACTTCCCCACTTGGGCCAGCGGATTCCACCATTCCCAAGTTAGCAGGTATTCAGAATCTCCTGAGCAGCTGCCCTTTGGTAGGCTGGCTGTAGGATCATACTCTTCTAGAAGAAGAGATGGGCAGGTAGGAGCATGGAAGCCAGGGAAATTTTTAAGACACTTCTAGAACATCAAATCATATGACTTCATATCTTAATTGCTCTTTAATGCTCCTTAGCAATGCCAGAAATCAGATCTAGTCTTTTAAAATTAAATAGGGATTGTTAATTTTTACAAATTTGTAGTTGACTAAAACTTCAAATAAACAGCTTCTGTCTTTTTTATTTAATTAAAATAAGAACACAACTAAATTTAACAGAAAATATCCTTTAAGATTTTCACGAAATAATTTCCTGCTAAATTACTCCCCAGAAACATGGAATAGTGTGGTTAAAAATCCCCCAGTAAAACTCAGTAGGCTTATTTAAGAGTATTGTTTTAATGAATGGTTATAATGCACTCTGGGGGGATAAGCATGAATTAAGTACAATTAATTTAACAGCATTTTACAGCAAATACAACAGATGTAGTCTACTCAGATATTAAACCTCCATTTATGTAAATTTATATTCCTTGTACCTTTATATTTCCAACAGAGTTTGGATGTCATGGTTGAAAAATAATAAAGTTAAAAAAGAAAACAACTCTAAGCAATAACTATGAATGAAAAAGCATTAAACAACTGAAATAACCCTAGATGGATTAAGCCAGATGACTGCCTCCGGAAGTAGCAACAGTACAGGGGAGAGGGAAGGGAATAGCAAGCCCCCTATTCCCCAAGCCTAGAAGAGTTCAAGAGGTAAATGTCATTACCCTTAAACCTGTTAAGATGTTGTCCAGTCCCTGGAAGCTGACTCAATACAGCGACCTATTAACTTGAATGAGGAAGGGAGGAAATCACTGGGACCATTTAACAAATGCTCATATGTGAGGCTCTGGAGGAAGCTTGGAGAAAGCTTTTTAGATATCTGTTAGGCAAGCACAGTTGTCTGTATAAGTGGTCCCAGCTACTCAAGGGACAGAATCAAGAGGATCACTTAAGGCTAGGAATTTGAGACCAACATGGTCAACATAGTGAGAAGAATCTCAAAATTAAATTAAATTAAATTATTAAATTAAAAAGGAGTCAAGATTACTTTTTCATCAACTTGTAGCCCAGCTCACTGAAACTAATGAAACTGAAACTCACTGAAATTAATTTGCTATATGCAAGAAAATATATACTGAGGTTAAGCTCTCAAATTCAACTATTCATCACACAAAAGCTTATGTGATCCCTTAAAATCATTCATAGATCTCCTTTATTTTCATATCACATTTCAAAACAACAACATAAAAACAATCCAAGGTCCTTGCTTAGCTTCCTAAAAATAATTAAATATATAATCTACATTAATTATTGAGGATTATGGCAGATATTTCAAGGAACTGAGAGAGCAGGCTGACAAAAACAATCACAGAAGATGTGAACAAAAGTGCTCACATTTATGTTAATAACGTGAAAGATTGCATCCAACAACTGCAGAACATATATTCTTTTCAACTCCACATGTAACACTTATAAAAACTGCATAAAATAGGCATAGCGTATGTTTTCACAAGTATTGAAAGATTTCAAATGTGTAGTATAGTATATCAAAATATAATATGCAGTTAAAGCCATTCTTAGAGGAAAATGTATAGTCTTGAAATTATATATCAGAAAAGGAGAAAGATTGAAAATTAGTTTTTTGTTAACTATTTAAAGAAGAACAGTAAATTAATTATGAATCAGGTTCAAGGAAGGAAATAGAGAAAAATGATTAGGCCTGTGTTGGGTAATCCTGACTTCAGAAGACTATCTATTACATATTTGGGTAAAACTTATTGTTAGTCATTCCTTTTCAGATTCTACATGCAAATTGTTTGCCTTCATCGATTCCAGATCTACCTCTGGAACTACTTCCCTTCTTCCTGGCAATATTTCAAATATATGGATATCGCTATACATTCCTTCACTCTTATTCAGGCTATACAGAGTTTTTTCTAATGTCTTTAGGTGGTGATTGTTAGCCTTAATAATCTTGATTTTTCTCAGTGACACTCAATTGATAATATAATGGCTCTTCTTATAGCTTAATTCATAATTCCACAGAACTGCTTATATTATAAATACACAAATAAATTCTGTAGGATCCATTGAAACTCTAATTTACAGACTAAGTCTATTGGCACTGAGCCAATAGACTTGTCATTTATAAATGACAAGGATACATGATTGACTGATTCATGAGGTGGAAAGACTTTTATTGCATGGAACAACAAATCTCTATTCTTTTGAAATGGGTAATGAATTTGATAAAAGCATAATTTCTTTTCACAACCCTGAGAAATGGGTATGAATATACGGATATCCAAAGAAGAGATTTTCCACATATGAAAATTAAGTTCACTTCAAGAAGGACACTGATTGATGTAAAGGATACAAAAAATTGGGAGAAGCTTCAGGAATTTGTAACTGAAACATATGATTCTCTTTCCCTACCTTCTCCAACATATTGTCATCCAAACTCTAACTAAGGACAGTTCAAGTAATAATCAGGAGATCCAAATCAACATTGCTTTCCATGAAATGTAGCATGCAAAGTGAAATATACTACAACAATGAAATGTGCTGCATCAAATGAGCTTTTAATAATATAGAGTGATAAGAAAATACTATCATTCCTCAGATGAACAATTTACTTGCATTAATGGGAACTAAGTTTTCATTCAATATTTGGTAGTTATTTGTACTCTCATCTTGAGCTTGAGACCAGTTAAAATCCTTATATCTTTATCACTCAAACTGTTGCTGAACTAGATAATCTACATATTACTCATACATTAGTTTAATCAAACTAAAATGTAATATGTTTTTGCACATTACTTAAAAACCCATGTCTTTGATTAACCCATTTCCCCAGAAGTAGAGATAATTTTGAACCTTGAGTTCATCATCTCACATCATGGTTACCCTTCTCATTTTGAATCTTTTGATGATGATAAGACACATTATCAAAACAATATTTAATAAAATGATGCAGGAATGGTATCAATTTTGTGTAATGGGGAAACACTTTTCAGCCCTAACTCCAAACATGAAATAATTTTCTTCTGCCAAAAAGACTATAAAGCCACCTCCCCCATTTCCAAGAACACTGAGACTGCAAATAATGGCAAGAATAACCCAGAGGATGGCAAGGACAGGGATTCTGCATTCAGGTTAGATAGAGAAACAAAGTGCCTCACCCTGACAGGGTTTTTCATTATCTGGTGAAGCAAGCAACCAGCATTTTGCAGAGCATATTGTAGATAAGAAAGCCCTTGACAGAAATCCACTCTGATAAAGATGCCATTCTAAGGGAAGAGAAGCATATGTGAAAAGTCTTAAAACCAAGTACTCAGGGATCTCAAACTAAAAAGTAGTGAGATCAGCTGGGATATGTCCAGTGAGATACACTGATGCAGCTCCCCAGAATGTGCTCTTGGGGCACTGGGTCCAGTCAGGATAAATCTGGAACTTCAGACTGGTCCTATATACATTCTGTATTCCTTTTATTCCGTCATGTAAATATGGCAGAAAATGTTACCAATTTCTTCCTAAGAGCATGATGTTTAACACAGCCCCCACTTTTTCTTTTTTTTTTGCTAGTAACATTACTTAGCTATTACAATCAAAATTCCAATACGCAGATTGGGGAAAATCAGAAAACATCACTTTTCACAAAGTGAATTTTTACTTAGGTGAATTTCTGACCTAGAGTTTATAGAGTTTCATTCTCACTGAAGCCTTAATACCTCCAACATAAGTAGGCCCATGCTGGCTTTTAGTAACCACCTCTCTGTCCTAAGTGATCACAAAGCATCTAATTAACAGTTTGTTCTGAAATTTAAGATATCTTTATTTAATGTTGGTGATTAAAATCTGGATGTCATCTTTACTTCCTTTTTCAAATTCAAGAACTATTTTCTTATCTTTAGTATCCTGGTACTTCTTCTTTTTTTCCATATGTTCTCAAAAATTGGGGAATCAATTTTGTAATCTCAATTGTTTCCGTAGTACATTGGGGTATAATTTCTCTGGACACCAGGGTTTATTTACACAGACAGTTAATTTCTTATAGCATCTTTATGTAATTATCTGGGTTTTAGTTTATTCCTACACATTCTTTATATCTTCATGTTTTCTTTTTGTTTCTTTCTTTCTTCTCTCTTTCTCTTTCTCTCTCCCCCCTCTCTCTTTCTTTTTCTTCCTGTCTTCCCTTCTTCCATTCATTGTCCAGCGTTTTCCACCATGCTCAACATGTAAATGATTCTCAATAAATACTTAATAGTTTGTCTTGTCATTCACAACATTATAAAAGCCGCTGTCTTGGAGATGTTGGAGAAATGTCAGATATCTTTGGCTTGTCATCTCACCATCTGTTCTTCACTTTAGATTCTTTTTTGAAACTTTGCCTAGGCACATAGATGATTCACTTTCTCTCTATAGTGTTGATGACATTTCTCCAAGTGTTAAACCTCATGCTCATGGTTAATCAATTCTTGGATCATATCATCATTCCGGCTTGACAATTCTTGCCATGAAATCCATGTGTGTTTTGTGGGGACTATGGGTTGTGGTCTTCAGAGTATTTAAAAAACCTCTGACATTGGCTCAGTGCAAGGGATTAGAATTTGCCAGTTTTCCTATGGAAGTGAGAGGTCCTTCTCAATCAGAACACTTGCCTTTTATCTTTTATTGAGCTAACCAACTGTTGTCAGGACCTCTTTAATAGTTAACTCTTTCTCAAGGATTTATGTGACTTTTGAGAAAAGTAGACTAATGTTATGCTGAGCACACAGAAGGCCAAAATACCCAAATAGCTTTCATCAACAAGTCATTCATTCTGAAAATTCTGATGAATGGAAAACTCTAGAGAACATTCAACACCATCTGAATGAAATAATTAAATGCTGGAGTTGGAAGGGAACTTAGAAATAATTTAGCACATCCCCTCCATTTCACTTCTGGGAAAAAAAATGAGACCAGAGAGACTAAGTGATATGCCCCAGGAAGTTCTGTAAGTAAGTCGTCAAATGAGAACTAGCAGCCAACCCTTCTGACAGCAAGTGTAGACAGGGCTCCTCAGTGGAACTCTACCAATCATCCAGGCTCTCCTTTAACCAAATGGTTCATAAAAGTTGAAGAGCTACAGTAGAAAAGAGTGTAGAACTAATGTGAGGGTTTTGGCTGCAAGATGGACTTTCCTAAGTGAAGTGCCTTATGGACTCAGCAAAGGAGATTTTCCACATTCCTTGTACATGGTGAAACCAGAGGTTTGCTCAGTTTTCTGAAGCCAGTGATTAATGTGGTGGATTATAACAAAGATGGAAGGAATGGAAAATGGCGAAGAGATACTGCAGGAAAAATAGGACAGAGTTCTGAGTGGATAGGGTGGAGGTTAGGAAATCCTTCCTTCCATCCCTAAGAAAGTGTACTTTCATCTTCCAACTGCAATGAATTTATAGCCATGGGGTTTCAAAGAACATCTTCTGTGACCATACCATCTTTTCTCAAATTTGTAGTAATTGTACTCATCATCTCTGGATCCTAAATTGAATCAGATATGGTTTATTCTATTCGTGCTTCCCATATTTTCATGTTCCTACTTGGCAGATGAAGGCCTGGGCAGTGATTCCTTTTTCTTATCCATCTCTGCTTCTCAAAGCCTATCTCATGGAGAAGTGATGACACTGATACTGCATTGTGCAATGTTGGATCATTTCATATTAGCTTTGTTTTTTGTGCAGGTTTGCTAGATTGTGCACCCTTTTCCATCTATGTCACTTGTCACACCTGCTATAATTTCATTTTTTTCTCCAGCAACTCAGAAATGTGCCCTCCTGTTTTGTGTACCTTATACTGCAGAAACGCAGGGGCCTCCGCTGGAGCAGCATGCCGCAACTTTAGAAGTGCAGTTCTTCCTTGAACATGCATAACGAGTCAGCAGCTTTCAAAGACTGTGCTTTGAAAAAAAAAAAAAAAGATTACTTTTAATGAAAAGAACTCCACATTTACCATCTATTACAAAAAATTCAGGCACACAGAGCTTGGAGCAAAAAAAGGCCGGACAGAATAAACCAGCATTGTGTTGAATCATAAAAATGTTAGGAGTACAAAAGATACAAAAGATGTTATATTGAAGAAGGATATAAGGTCACAGTGGAAGGAAAAAAGTGAACTACAGTGATAAGAGGAGGTGAAATGTAATTGTGTGTGTACCTGAGGGTAGGCACCACAGAGGCCTAAAACTCGAAATTGCTAACAATCGGCTCTTGAAGAAGAACACTGATACTTCAGTGTCTCACACCAGAAATCAGAAGATCAGAGAAACATAAGGGGACTAAATTTGTAAAGCTGAATATCTTCTGAATAATTATATACATTCTGTTATAAAAGGAACCATTTTGTAACTCGGAAAATGTACAGTTTTGGAATGAACAAATCAGATAGGAAGACATGTTTTGGAAAAAAAATACTGAAAAGAGACAAAAGAAAATAAAATTATTATTATCTCTTTATGCTAGTGGTTGTCTGGTTTTTTTCCTTGTGCCATTTGAACAGCAAGGACTGCTTTTTCTTTTTGGAATTAATCCATATTAAGTCCTTTAATGGCTGACTTATTCATAGATTCTGTGGGAACCATTTCACAACAATATTTAGAGGAGCTCAGACTCTCAGACTATTAGAGGTAGTAGATCTGGTCCTTTTTTAATTTTTTATTTTCTCAGTGATTTGAACTAATTCCTTCATAGAACACTGAAGGCTGACATAATCAAAGGTCATATGTGTAAATTGTGGTATGTTCATAGCCAAGCCCTGGTCCCTCATGGACGTTACAGTTTTGTGAGGAGCTTAGAGGTAAAGGAAGAAACAAATAAGAGAAATATGATATTTAGGTTCAGGTTTTCTTGTGGGCAATGTGTGACAGAATTCCATATTCTGTGGTATTTATAGCATCTTCCCAATGCCTTCTAACCCCGCCTCCACTCTGAGATTATATTTGTGACACTCCCCTCCTAGCCAAGTGCTGAGTAGGAGATATTAGAGCATATGCTTAAGTACCCCCCCCTCCCAATGTCATCAGAAAAAAAAAATAAAATGATGAAAACGAAAGGAAATATTAGATAACAAACCCTGAACTTGACCCTTCTTTCTCTCTTTCAGGTGACTGAGGAGAGTCAGCTCTTTTCAAAGACTGCAGTTGTAGAACTTACTCAGAACCTCCCGACCCATGACAAACTTCTGCATGAATTAAATGTGAAGAAAAACTGTGTCTCCGTAGGTAGATAGATTTGCCGGTTTCCTATCATGGGAAAAAAAAATGTGTATCCAGATTCATTTCACTTTCTACTTCTCTTGACAGAAGTCATAGTGCTCAATGCCTTGACCAAGCAGAGGATTCCAATCTGCTCAAGTCAGGTGTCTGAAAAGCATCTATTCCTTCTGCTTTCTTCAGATGGTATATGTTCTAGTTGATCACCAAACACATGTTCATCAGTTAGTAGTTACAATTACATAATTATGGATAGTGAAGTTCAAGTGTAAAGATTTTTCCACCATAAATAGAATGTTCCTGAAGACAAGTCCTTCTTTTGTGTGGGCACGGCCTCTAGTTACTGCAGTTTATCAGGGTTTGTTATCTACTTCCTTTCATTTGCATCATATTGTTTTTTCCTGATGACTTTTTGTTTGTTTGTTTGAGCTTGCACATATGCTCTAATATCTCCTATATTTAAAACAAACAAGCAATCAAAACTTTTTACCAGCTCATCTTCTCCTCTAAAGACTGTGTTTTCTTTCTGTGTCTTTATGGAAGCATTTTCTTCTCAGTCTGCTCCAGCGGGGCTTCTCCCTCACTGCCCTACTCAGACTGCTCGTTAAGGGCCTGGCCACCCTTCTACTATGAAATCCCAAGGTCACATTTTCCCTCTTTGCTGTTCAACACCTCATCAGTGCACGACAGTTGATAATGCCCTCTTTGTTGAAACACTTTCTTGACTTGACTTCTATCACACCACTTTTTGTTGAATTTCCTTCTGTTTTTTTTTTTAATCTTTCATAGTGCTAGGGATGGAAACAAGGGCCTTTTCTCAAATTCTTATTTTTAGAGTGAGTTTTATTGAGGTAGAATTCATATACCTAAACTCATCCTCTTTTGGTATCCAGTTTGGTGGTTTTGACCAACACTAACATGTGTAACCTTTGCCAAAACTCAGATTATAGAATACTTCCACCATCCCCAAGGTTTCCCTCATGCTTTTTTGGAAGTCAACTCACCTCCTTCAGTCCCTGCCAACCAATGACTTGCTGTTTCTCCCTATGGTTCTACCTTTTCCAGAATTTTTTTTTTTTATCAACAGACTACATCAGATGATGTAGCGTCTTGTGTTTCCATTATTTTTTCTTTCAGCATAATGCTTTGGAGATTCAGCCATGTTGTCATAACTCTTGGTAGTTCATCACTATTTATTACTGAAAAAAGAAAAGTCCATTGTACACTGCATTTTTATCTTTTATGATTCATGTCCTTTTGCATTCCATTAAGAAAACTTGGCCTGACCCAGGATCATAAGGATTTTCTTAAGCACGTTTTTACAGAAGTTTTACAATTTGTGTGTGATCTACTTCAAATGAATTTCTGTATTCAGTGTGAGGTAAGAATTGAGACCTCCCCTTCCTTCCTCTCTCTCTCCCTCCGTCCCTTCCCTCCCTCCTCTTCTTCTTTCTCTTTCTGTACCTTCATATTTCTCTTTCTCATTCTCTCCCTTCTTTCTTTCCTTCTTTCTCTTCTTTCTTCTTTCCTTGGTCTCTCTTCCTTCTTCCTCTTCTGCTGCTCTGCAGATGCCTACTGTCCTCCTTTATCTGGGATGTGTGAACTCATCAAGCTTCCCTGTCCTCTGTCACTAATTGCTTCCCTTCTACCTTTCTTAGAGTTTTTTTCTTTTCCTTGAAGGAAACTGTATTTGAGAGGTAACATAGACTTACGTTCTGCATGTCTCAGGGGGTTATTTTCATATTTGAAAAACTCGATGTTGACCTCATACCCACTGTTCTCTTTTTGGTAGAACTTATTTATTTGTTCTGTAGACCTATGTTATTAATTCTATTGCCAATTGTTGCAAATTTAATGATTTTGCACATAAAATGGTACCTTATAGGTTTCATTTTAAATTAAAATTTCAGTGAAATTTCATTTTATGTATTCATTGCTAGTTTTTTAGAAATGCACTTGATGTGTTCACATTAATATGAATTCTTGCAACACTGCTACACTATTTTTTCTAGCAGCTTTTTGAGTACATTCTCTGTTCTGATTTAATGATCAAGCAGTTTAAAAGTACATACATTGTTATTATGTCTTCTGTTCATATTTTGAAGACTTTTCTTTTTCTTTTTCTTTTTTTTTTGTTTCACTCTATTTCTCTGGAGTAGAACCTGAATTAAAATGTTGAATAGAAAGGGTGACAGTGGACTTGCCTCTGTTGTTCCCAGTCTTAGGAAGAAAACATTCACCGTTTTCTATGATATCAACTTTAGGCCCTTTACAGATTTCCTTTGTCAAGAAAGGATCTTTTCTTCTATTTTTACATTACAGAGATCAAAAATAATAATAATAAGTGAAGGTTGACTTTTGAAAAGATTTTTTTTCTGTAAGTGTTGTAATAATAATATAATTTTCCCTTTGAGGCTGTTGAATTTGAATAATTACATTTATTGATTTCCAAAAGTTGAACCCATATGCATACCTAGGATAAACTTTAGTTGCTCATTATAATTTATATATATTGCTAGAATAAAATTTAAAATTGTTAATATTTTGCTCAGAATTTTTGCATCTATATTCATCAGTAGTATTGTCTTACATTTTCTTTTTTCTTTTTTTTGGTAATGCCTGTCTGATTTGGGAAATATATGGGATATGTTTTTGTTACCAATTTCCAGTATAATTTTATTGTGACCATAACCTAAACTTTGTATACTTTTAATCTTTGTACAAATTAATATTTTATATGGTCTGTCTTGGTGACTGTTTTCATGTACAACTGAAAATAACACATATTCTGTTGTTATAGGGTAAAAGGTCTATTAATACCTTTGAGATTACATTGGTTGATTTTGTTGTCATTATTCATCTCTTTTATATCAATTTTCTCTATAATTGTTTCATGGTTGTCTGAGAAAGAGAATCAAAATCTACAATTATAACTGAGGTTTTGGTCTATTTCTTCTTTCATTTCTATTAGATTCTCTATCATGAACTTTTAGGGTCTTTGTTAGAGGAATACATATGTAAGATTATTTTGTATTCTTCTAAATCAATGCATCCATTTCACCCTTCCTAAAACATATTCTTGATCTAGAATTCTCTGTTGGGTTAAACATTGTCCTTACCCATTTAGTTCCCTAAATCAGAAACTCTGCAGTAAATCTCTATCCCTTAACACTACAGTTAATCACCCAATCTTATTAATTTATGTTCTAATATAGTCTTTATTCTCCCCTCATTTCATGCACAGTTAGAGCAGAGGTAAATTAGAGCAATTAGGTGAATAAAAGTATGGGCACTGGAATGAGCCAAAGCAAATATAATAGTTTTAACTCTTCAACCTTGGGCAATTACTCAGCCTCTTTACATCTTAGCAAGCTCAAATATCAGATTGGAGTTGATAACAGTACCAACTATATAAGGTTATCATAAGTGTTAAATTAGGTGAAGTATCTGAAAACCGTAGCACAGACACAAATACATACTAAGTGTTCAATGAATGTTTGTTGATATTCTTCTTATTATTATTATTATGAATACATCTATACCTGTGTCTTTCAGATTTGCATGGTTTGATGGCTGTTATCATTTCCATTTTTTAAGTGAGGAAATTGAAAGTTCATAAGATATTAAAATATCTTTCAATTTATTACACAAATAGCAAGTTAAAACCGAATACTATCCATTTCAAAACTCTAGGTTCAGCTGTTGTAAAGTTAAAATTTAATTCATAAGAAAATAAGTGGCCTTATTTTAGGGGTCAAAGGAAGGTACGATCAATTATAGGACTTTCATATGAGATGTGTTCTTTAGGTGGAACATAGCTTTTCCTGATACTGAATTGTATAAGACATTTCTCATGGTGGACTTTGGGAATTACTAAGTTTTTCAGTAGACAAAGTTCTTAATATCATCTTTACAGAAAGAATACTAATGAATTTATATGACTATTGATACTTTATAAATAGAAAGTGAAAACATTTAAAAACAAACCTCTTAATTTAAATCTGCAAATGAGTGCAGTGATATTTTTTTAGTCCTGACTACCAAAGCAACACAAGATGTTTAGTAATTGTGGTATTTAATAGTCCAACAGAATCAAAGACAATGAATGCTTTCTGCAGTATGAACAGCTCAACTACTTTTGCTCCCATAGAAGTATTTTCTCAGTTTGTCTTCCTTGTTGCTGACATTCGATTTCCCTTTCCTTTCTGCTCTTCTCAGTTGTATCCTGTCTTATAGGAGAGTCATTTACTAATAATTAGCTGAAATTATGGACTTGCTTAGAAGGTGCAAAATGGATTTCCTTTGGAGGATGAACTTAGTCAGTTATGAGTCTCATCAATGTTGAATCCTTAGCCCCACTCAACCTATTCTTATTTCTTTTAGTGGTGATAGGTCTAGTGCAGATACATTTTCTTATTTTGGGATTTTCCATTCATCAATGTATTTATCTTGCTAGCCTAGAAATCACCTCTATTTCTCTCCTATTATATTCTATAAAATGCACTATTTGGTTTGCTTCAACTGAATTCCAATTAATTGATCTAAATTTTGGTCTTCCATTTGGCTTTCTATTTTATTAAGTCAGGATTTAGGATTTCTTGAAAAGGAGGTAGCTTACATAGCTTTCAAATAAATTTTCCTAAATTGCAACTCTCTTTGCCTTTGATAGAATTCAGACTAAACTGACTAAAACAATTTATTGCTTTTACACTGGTAAAATGCAATCATAAGGCCAAAAGGAAGAAATCCTATACATACAGCAAAGGGCATCATGATACTTCAAGAAAGCAATTTAGGAAGTATAGTTACAAGTTGTGAGGCACTAAAATGATGTTAATTTATAAATTCATAATATGGAAAAGCACTTCAACACTCTTCAATCTACTTATGGAATTTCTCCATAGTAAGATGATGCTTCTGGATTTAAAAAATAAATAAATAAAGCTAGCTAGCTAATCTGGCTCATAAAATTGGCTTAGACTAGACCAGATTTTTTTTTTCCAACAAGTGTTTTCACAAGGGCTCATTGGCTTCTGATAAGGTCTTGCTGTGAAACTGTTCCGTGAACCATTTTGTTGAGCCAGATTACAAATGGAATCTATTTTCTGTGAGCATCATGGCTATGAGACCTCCTCAAGCTAATCTTCCAGTTAAATGCTCCAAATTACTACTTAATTGCTGTAGCTTGATGCAACTGGCTTATGCATCTTCCAGATACCAAATCAGAAGGAAATCGTGCAGATAACTGCAAATTATCCAGTGGATTCTGAGCCATTCATATAGCTGATCAAATATTAGGCCTTTTCAGAACTTCCCCCCATGCACCTGAATTGAGGAAACTCAGGTCCACAGTATAACATAATATTTTCTCCTTAAGCAGCATATATAGTGATTAATAAATTTAAATTATGAAGTTAATATTTTAATCGCTAATATACCTAGATGCTTCTGAAAAATTTGGTTTTAATCAATTTATTTTGCATAACATAATGTATTTCACCAAGGGAACACACCTGTGTCATCAATTATAAAAGACGTATGCATGCATATCAAAGTAGAGACAATTGGTGTGGATCACTGGTAGCCAAATAATTATGGAGTCTTGAAATGACTCCTACCATAACAATAATATCTTTATTCTAATCATTTAGGGTATATTAAAAAAATGTCTTTAAGTGCTGTAGCCAGAGTTGGAAATGAATTCAAAACTGCCTTATTAAATAACAATATAACTATATAGCTTTAATGAAATAAAAAAATAAAGACTTTTGAATTACAATAGACCAGTCATGCAGAATAATTCATGCACAATACTGGATTCCAATTGGGGACTGATGTAATACTGATGTTAATGAAGTGCCAAGAAGAAAGTGAGTAATAGGGTGAAATTCCTTTGTAGACATTTCCAGAGAGGGATTTTTTTTTTTTTTTTGTAATAGAACTTTCTTAGAAATTTCAATTGGTACAATTTCTTCTGGGTGGCAGGGTTTGATTAAAAAGAGCGAGAAGAAAAGATGAAGAGAAATAAGGGTAAGTAAGGGGGGAAACTTATTATCATTCTTTGTGAAATAAAAATTTGCTCATTTAGTATAAAATGAAACTGATTAAATGAAAAATTAAATGAACCCACCTTGTACAATTTTCAAGCTGAACAAAATGCAAACAATGGAAAACAGTAGAGAGTAAGGATATTTTGTAAATTTGTCAAGTGTTAATGATCTTGTGTTCTTTTGATATGTTCCTGAAAAAAAATACAACACCTAATGCAATGATTTTGATACATCATAAAACTGAAATCATAAGTAAAATAAAAATGAATTTTATCACTACAGTTAAGGATATTATTTTCCAAAAGGATTATAATAACAAGAAAACATTATCTCAAGGGATTGAACTAATCCAGTCGAAGTAGTTGTTCTAATTTTATGACCATTTTATTTTAGAAAATTGTCTGTAAGATTATACATGTGAGTCCTTACTTATTCTGGAAAGAACACTGAATTATTTGAAAAGGTTGTCTTCTTCTTCCCATTGTACTCTGTTTCCCAATTTGCTAACTATGGAACAAAGAACAGAAAAAAGTCCCAAAGCAGAGGCTGGAAGGTTTAGTATGGCCTAGTTTTCAGTTATTTCAGAAAATATTAAGCTTACTACTAAAATCTTCTGGCTGCTGAAGGAGTTGAGAGAGGAACAGGGGTTACCTCTCACCTTCTTATCCCAGGTCTAAGTCTAATCAGAAACACCATTCTTCTGTCATTAGTTTGGGATGTGGCTCTCAGTGCCTGACTGAGGATATTATGTTAATAACTCATTTCAAGAATATAAAAGGATATGACATTGAAAATTAATCTTTCAAAAATAAAAATGTTGCTTCTGTTTCTATGAAGTTTTGTCAGGGCTCACCCCTCTCAGGCATCCCCTTACATCTGCCCATATTAGCATGTATAAATTATCACTTTACTAATGAGGCCGCTCTCCTGGGAAATCTTCAGCAGCTCCACCCTGCCTACTGAATAAGTTTAGACACATTACTTTGGCAAACCATGTCCTCCGAAATCTGCTCCTTTGCCTCAACTAGCCACTAATTTTCTACCTACAAATGCCACTCTGACCACACTTTTTTTTCTGTTTTAAATATTTTTATTGAAATGACAATGAAGTAAAAAACTTCTTTATTCCTCCTTATGTAAAACAAAACAAAATGAAAACTTTTCTGTTACCTATCTTACTCATGCAGCTCTACACAGACTTCTCATCTTCTGTGGAGATTCTACTTGGTTCTACAGGTTTAGAACAAATGTCATTCTTCCTTAGAGTCCTTTCTAATTTCCACTTAAGAAACAACAACTTTCTCCTCTGAAATCCTACAATAATATTTGCATCCTTCAAACTGTAGCAATCAGTATGATGTATTCACCTCTAAACTTGGAATAATCATGCATGGACCCGAATTATCATGCTGAACTGAAGCATTTGGTCAGAGTAGGGAAGAAAATGGACACAGGTCAGGCTGCCTGTGCTTAGATTTAGATATCAGTTTTTCTGATATCCAAAAAATGAAAGAGTTGATGTGTCTAAAACATAGAATAGTATTTTTCATGTAGTTCTGGCTATACAAGTATTTACTATTTTGTCATTTTATACATTTCCTAGCCATTATTGTTGAGTTTCCAGAGGCAAGGCAATAAGTTATTTATTCTTGTGTATAAACAATATTGTCTCAAATAATATTTGCTGCCTAAATGTATGAATCCTAAATGGTAAAAGAATTTTGGGGGTTTGAATTTTCCATGAAGTCTCATTTTCTAAGAAGCTAAAATAGCTGAAATTATTTGATTGGTTTATGCTTATTTAGTCATCCATCAAACATTTACTGAGAACAGATGTTAAGATGTTAAGGCAAGTTAACAAGGACATATGTGAAACATTTTTCCTAAGTTTTTATGTTTTCATTCAATCAGGAAATAATGATTGTTTTCTATGAAGTGCAAGATACTACCGCAGGTGCTATGGAGAAACAGAGAGAATAGGATATAGCTCCTACCTCTAAATGGTTCATAACACAATGGTAAGTTGAGACACAGGAAGAGGTAATTATGGAAAACACTGTATATGTGGATGTAGGGCAATTCAAGTAGCATGCTTTCAGGTTCCTGAGGCTTGAGAGCACAATTCTGCTTTCAAGATTTTTGGAAAGCTATGGAACATGGTGCAAGCCGAGCTTACTCAGAATTTTGACTGGTCAGACTGAGAGTTGAATGTTTCAATCAGAAAACAAACAAACAAACAAAAGAAACTCCACACATGAGAAAGCATATCACATGTTCAGAGAAAAATGAAAAAACATTATTGAAATGAAGGGTACATTTAGGAAACTTGTATGAGACAAATCTAGAATGGAAGTTAGGATTAGTTTATATATATATCAGGGAGTGGAGGTAGGCAAGAGAATCACATGAATTTAACAGAGGAAAGGGAGCCACTAAAGATAGTTGAGGAGGCAAGTAACAGGTGGCATAATCAGAGCTACACTTTCAGAAGTTTAAACAGAAGGACTAGAGTTTAAAATAGGAATCTCTGGTGATGTTACATGACCAGAGGTGATTTGGACAAATAAATTCTGAATTAGGATGAGGGTTTTGGAATTAAGAAGAAGATCAACTGGAGATGATTGGCAACTATCCATGTTGTGTGAAGGACCAATGTCTACAAAAAATAAATCAGAACAATGGAACTGGAAGTTTATGAGCACCTACTTATTGGGCATGGATAATACTGGGCGCTAATATACTGATCTTTAATCTTTACCGTATTGTCTAGATCAAGATAGATTATATTGTCAGGTGACTAGGTAACTATCCCAGAGTTTATACAGTTTATTAGTAGAGGAACTAGAATTTGATGGTTCTTTTCATCACAACTACTAGATCACAGTGAAAGGGCTATCAATCACTACTTCTAACATGAAAATGACAGTATGCCTATTGAGGTTTTGTTTATAATTGAATAGATGTTGAAATACTAACAAAAATTTAGTCTAGTTATTTAAATAATAAAGCTAAAATTCAATACTTGCTACATTGAAATGAGTGTTTTTATTTCAAAATAAAACATACTTCCACCATGAGCCATAAGAACTAGCATCAATAAGTAAACAAATATGCATAAATGCATAACAGAAGACAGAATGATAGAGAAGATGCCAATACATTTTTGGAGGATGGACAGCTGATGGAGATGTCAGACTGATGAGACAGGTCAAGAGAACACCCAACCTACATGGAGGATCTACATCCGTGGAGTGAGATTGTATTCTCTACAAAATCCTTGGAACTTGGTCTTGAACTCAGAAATGATAATTCTAATAGAATGTAAAAAATATGGTGGGACTTAAAAGTGTATTTTTTTTGGAAATTGAAAGCAGAAAAATCTTTCTTTTACATACTTTTTAAATTATGTACCTAACTAAATTATCAGTAGTAGTATTAAGGTAAACCTTTTCATACTGTCAATATTCATAAATTTTGCCTCCCACAAATCTTTTCTTAAGGGGTTATTTAAAGGTATTCCTCGGTAAAATGAAGGGGGAAACAGAGAAAGCCATTGGATTTAGGAAACAGTAACTAAGAAGAACTGTAGGTTAAAACCTTGTTTCCATAAAGACTGGAGTAAGACTAGGCAATCTGTAGTCATAATTATTTAAGAAAGTTGGAGAACTCTCTTAGGGAGAGATGTACAAGGATGTCAGTATTGTAACTGAGATGGAGAGAACCTTTTTAAAAAATTGTCATGATAATGATAAAAAGTGTTCAGTAGTATTAAGTACAGAATAATGAAAAAGAAGGGCAACAATATGACTAATATATATGAAGAAAAATGATTATTGAAGATAGCTAGGTATTTGGGGTAGAGGAGGTCAGACTAAGAAGAGAGCCTAGGTAGTTAGATAAGGAGAAGAAACAAGAAGCAAAGTTGAGCTTGTGTATACAACAATAATGCAAGTACTTTGAAATTACTATGGAATACATTTGCCCAAACAGAAATATTTTATTAAAGTGTGTGCTTGCTAAGTTTTATAAATTATTAAGTAATCAATGAATAATTGTGTCTTCTTTCCTTGCACTTTTACTGATGTAAGTAGAACAGGTATTTTAATAGTTAAAAGGGTGAAAACTTTATGAGAAAAAAGGCTGTATGTCTTGTCCCACTATTTCTATCATTCTTTAGGATATATCAGTATGTAGTATTTGTATAAAGGGGTTGACTTAGACAAACAAAAATCCCTATACAAATCTTAGCCCACACTCAGAAGTTGCAAAATTCAGTAGGCTGACTAATTTGTTCCAAATAAGAGTTTAGTTAATGCAATCTAATGTACATATTAAAACTAATTCATTTATGTCCTTTCCCTGGTAATCTCCATGATATAATTGTATGGGAAACAAAATTTCTTCCCTACCCACTTAGGGTCTCCAGTTGTGCCTAACAATTAAACTGATATGAGATGTAATAGAGATTCAAAGAAGCAGTTAGGACAAAAAGATTATATAAATTATATAAAAGATTATATAAATAAAGAATAATAAACTGTGGAAGCATGACAAAACAAAGGAATTTGGGCTAAAGCAGGTAACTGTGGAATAGCAACTAGGAAAAGAAGGTTGGCTTAGCAAGGTTGGTACATATTTCTCTTGGCCTCAGCTCTTCTTCTCTGATGATATGAATCATGGATTACATTTAAATATAACTTTACTTGTATCCGTGTGGAACTGAGAACTCAATCCAGAGGAAATAACTTTCCTGTGGGAATTTCAGCTTCTGCTTTCAGAACAAAGGAAGGTCAGAGTGTTCTTGCATCTACTGTTTTTCAAGAGCCTTTAACTCAACATAATCAATATGCCAAAGAGGCATATATCAGAATAGCATGTCTTGAATGTTGGCACTATCACCCTGGTAGGTTTAGTAAAATTAACCAGATCCAGACAGGTAAACATACCCACCTCCACCATTTTCATAGCAATAGTTACTAGTATTTTTTTCCTTATACCATATGTAATGAGGAGTTCCTTCAAATTAGAGATACTCTATGGTAGATTCTCTTCTATCAGGAAAACTACTTGATGATTTACCAAACTTAATTGTTTATTTGTGATTGCTACTATGCAACTGTGCAAATGTAAAATGGTCTTTTACTGTTTGGCATCGTAAGCTTTCCATACTGCAAGAAATCAAAGATTGAGAGTGCGTCTAGAATTATCAAACCTTTATTTCTACAAAATATATTTCCAAAAGGATTAAAGATGCTACATTACTTCTTATGTTCTTACTTCTAAGCATCCATTTATTTTGGGGGACACTTGTTTTGTAAAGAACACCCAGGGAACTCAGCATGGTGGTTTGTGCTTGTAATCCAAGTGACTTGGGAAGCTGGAACAGGAAGATTGCAAGCTCAAGTCCTGCTTGGACAATTAAGCAAAGCTCTGTCTCAAAAAACAAAAAAAAAATGGGATGCATGTAACTTAGTGGTGGAGAGTCCCTGGGTTCAGTCCCTAGTAACACACACACACACACACACACACACACACACACACGCTACCCAAGGAATGTTCTAGGGAACATGAATGATTTGTATTCAAGTATGTGAAAAACTTGAAGGAAATATTCACTATTTAATTTGTAGGTGTGACTTACGTCCTATGGACTGAAGTGGTTTTGTTGCTGTAGATTTTGTATTTGGGGTGGGTGGCAGAGAATGGAAAGTGGTATGGATAGAAAGAAGAGAGATTTTGATATGTTTTGTTCTGAGTTAGTATTTGTGAACACTGATGGAATTTGGCTGTCTTCTTCACTTTTAGCATTGCCATTTCTCTACCCAGGCCAAAAGAAACTTAGACAACCCATTCATCATCTTTTGGTCTAGTATGTACATTACACATAAGGGACCAATACACCAAGGAGCAGGGATTTTGCATATTAGTGAAAACAATATCTTTAAAGTCTAAGAGGGAATTTTACTCAAATCATGGGATTATTATGCATTAGAACAGTAGTTATGTGATGCAATGCTTCCAATGATATTTCTCAATGATTCCAACCTCGGACTCTCCCTGTGTTTGTGTAACACTCCTCCTTGAAAGTGGCCAGGAATTAGTGACTTGATCTAAATGAATAGAAGATGACAAAAGTAATAGGATATCACTTCCATAATTGTGTTACAGAAGCCCATGACACATCTTTCTGGCCTCTCTCTAGTGCTTTCTTGGATTGCATTCTTTAATAAAGCAAAATGTCATTTATAAAGACCCAAGTAGCATGGAGCTCCTGGTAGCCTCTGGACAACAGCCAGTGAAGAACAGAGGCCTCAGTTCAACAGCTCCTGAGCACTGAATCCTGTCAATGACCATGTGGGTAAAGTTTGGAAGTTGATCCTTCATTTGAGCTTTCAGATGAAACATGTTTACAACCAATACCTTCATTGCAGTTATGAGAAGAAAGACCCTGGGAAAGAGGACCCATATAAATTATGCCCCAATTCCTGTCTGTCAGAAACAGTGAGACTTGACTCAGACATAAGCTACAACTAAGCAGCTTTGGCCCTAAACAAAGAAAAGTCAACTCACCAGGACCCAACCAGTGGCACTGGAAAAAGGCACCATGGGAAGTCTAGAGACAGTCCCCAGGATCACAACACAGCAACACCATATCAGAGAGAAGCTGCCTGATTGTCCCATAACATACAGACCCAGCAGGAAATTGCAAGAGGCTGCGCAGCAGAAAGGGGCTGATACCAGCTTTAATTGGTGCCCAGCCTGAACCATGATTGTAACTGGAAAATGACTGAGCACTGTTTGGATACTTAGGATCTTACACCAGACTTACTAAGCAGAAGGAATCAACTCCACCATGCACAACCTGGGATAGTAGAAACTAGAGTCCAGGTAAACCACCAGAGACCTTTGCTACAGCACCTCAGAGAGCAGAGGCAGCAGGCAGAATACTACTGCACCAGAAGACTCCTCTGGAAAACCCACAACCAGTGTTTCAGTTCACACAGACAACTAACAGGATCTTCACTGCCTTGAAAGGAATTCAGCAGAGGGCAACAGGTAGACCAGAGACCCACAGCAAACACAGAAACAATGAGCTAATAAATGTGCTTTATTTTAAGGTGCTAATTTTGGGAGAAACATGTTACAAGGCAACAGATAACTAATACAGTGTATATTTAATTCATATCCTGAAATTCCAAAAACATTAGTCTCCTTCTCTAGTATCATATTCAAATAGAGTACAAACTTATAGGTTTTCTCTCCTTTGGATTCCAGGCCCCTTAATATATTACCTTTTGCTGATTCCTTCTAGAAATGTCTCCATTCATTCTCTTCAAATCTTTAACTTCCTCTTTAAGTATATGCTTGCCAAAGATTCTTATTGGATTATTTTTTTCAAATTCAGTAAGCAACTCCAAGCTGGCATCAATTAGGATAGTCTTGTGAATATAATTATTATATGTAAATATTACATTACATCTGAGCATAGGTGTGGAACAGAGTGAAAAATACACTACAGACATCACAAAAGAAGTTGGTAAAAAATATCAAAGATATTAGTGTGTGTGTGTGTGTGTGTGTGTGCACCCGCGCGCGCATATGCATGTGCGCTTGATGCATGGTATTTTGTTGACTTATTTATTTATTTATTTTCTTGAATATCCATATTTGAATTTTGGAAAGGAAAGGATGGGGTTACAGAAGGGATACTTGCATCATTTAGAATGGGCTTGAGACCAACAGATCAAGTTTCATTTTCAAAGAAAAAAATTGAAAAGTAAAGATCGATCAGTTTTTAAAATTCTTTCACTCCCTTAATTTTCTAAGACTTCACTTTGTTCTTGTATATAATAATTATTTTTTTAAAAGGTCACTTAGAAAACAAACATCTTTCTCTAGAATGTCACTGTAATGTAAGGCAGCTCCATGATTTTCTTCTCTACTAAGTAAAGCCATCTGCAGGACTATTGGGCCCTTTCCAATCTCAGCCTTAACAGTCTTCATGATGTGGACTTTTCCTCCAGCAACTCGGAGAACACTCTGTACCAGAAATGTTGTATCCACTTGGGAAGCATCCTTCTGACTATGTTCTTTTAAGTGTGGACAAGTTTGGTCTACTCAGTATTCATCCCACATGCACTTGGAGTCTGAAAATCACCCATGTGTTTAGAGGAGGAGAGTTGTGTTTCTTCCCTCACAGCACAATATCATTGTATCTTGCAAGAGGTGTTCAGGTTATAAGTTCAGCAAAATTTCATGTGTCTGATCTATTTTCAAAGTCCTTTACATATTCATCTCATGTTAAAAAAAGAGGGATTTTAATGTGTAACTTGCAGCTTTGGACATAGTTAAGTATAATTGTTTTTCTAAAAAGCATTGCTTTTGAAATTTATAGTACGAAATTTAAAAGTACCATAAATCTCTGTAGATCGGTACAAGTATACAACTGACAAACCCAGAATGAGAATCAGAGAATGTGGTTATCTCTTTTTCTCCCTACAGGACATTGGGACCTTCATTGGTCTCATAGCCAACAGGAACCTGGTTATTAAACATAAAATAGATATCACTTAGAATAATGCTTATTCCATAATAGGATACATATGAAAATCTGATTTCTATAGGAAAGTGTCCATGTTTAACCGGTGACAATTATGGAAGAACAGTTCTTGACAAACAAGCAAATATGGTCATAGCGTTAAATCTTTGCTGTCCAACCTCAATAAATATGCTTTAGCACTCAATTGGCACCTCATTAACAAATAATTAAAGCCTCAAAGAATATAAATTTACATTTAGTTGCATTAAGTAACTTGGTGCTTTTAATATTTTGCTCTTAGTAGCCTTCTACATAGAAATTTTACTACAATTATTTCTCTTGCCAAGTAAAATGTCAGGAAGCTAAGAGTTATTAGAGCATTCTAATTGAAATTTAAAAACTAATTAGAATGTGTGTTCCTATTTAGGAGCTGCTGAACTAAAAACTCAGAAGCAAAAATAAATCACTATATTTACACTGTAACTGTCATATATTCTTAAAATTAAATCCAAACGTGAGACTTTTGATTTACAACATCACCAAAAATATATACCAAAGCACTTTAAACTTCTTCAAAAAGTTGTGAAGATATTTTCAAAACTAAATAGAAATAAAATCTGCTTTTCCTGGGATAAACTAACAAGTAAAATAGCAAGTAGTAGAATTTTAACAACATTATATGGAAAATATGGCGACACTGGCCAATATCAGCAGTTTCATTCACAGAAATTGCATGGGATTAAACTTTTGCAAAGAAAAACTTGGCAGGAAAAGTTGTCAAACTCTTTCCAGAAATCAACTGACAAAGAAAACACACACATGCACACACATGCACATACACACACATGCATTCGTGTGCACACATAGTGTCAAGAAAATTCTGGTGTCCCCAAATCTTAATTATGAAGACACATGAGCCAAAAGACACTATGTGAGATTCTGAGACTATCTGAGCATATGTTAAAAATATTTTTAAAAAACCACACACAACAATAATGGTTATATTTTTAATATAGTTATCCTCTAAGGACGGTGTATGTTTAAGATGCTCGACATTTGAATATCATAGGAAAAAAATCCACAAATGTAAGAGATCACTGCATTCTTTTTATACATAATGTCTAAAGTCACTTAGTAAAGGACTGAGCCTCTTTTTTCAAGCCATGGCTATTCTCCATCTACTGAAAAAGCCACAGGGTGTACTCGTCATTTTCTCTGCCCAAGTTGTGTGAAGTATTCATCCAACCCAGTTAAGAAGTATTTATTTATTGCATGTGTTCTGTGTTTCAGGGACTATTCAGTGCATCAAATTCATAGAATTCCCTGACTTTCTGGAGGTTATATTCTAGTTGAGATTTGGTGGTGGTGGTAGTAGTGGTGGGGGAGGTAAGAGCAGTATCTGAAAAACTAAATTACAGTTTACATGAATCCTCAATTTTCCAAACTGGCTTTTCAGGTAGTTAGCCATTCACCAAGTAAATGCCAGACATTGTAGCTATAGTGGGTGAGCTCTCTAAGTGGAGGGATTGACAATAAAATAAAAATGGATATAAGCCATAAAAGAGGTGATATTTTTACTCCCCAAATGGTACAATCCCAGAGATTTTTGCTTAAGATATGTGAAGGGCAGGAATCAGCCTGTCCAGGGCTGGTGAGGGAAACCTGGAGATACAGCCACATAGGGGTATCCTGTTCTCCTACAGTGCTGTAGCAAAGTGTTTGCTTCCTGCCTGGAGTGTGAGCAGACCTAGGCACAGAAGCTGAAAGGGTCCACAAGATGTCCCAGGAGTGAGGAAAGTAAATTATCTCTAGCCAGAGAATGTCAAGTCAGAGTTCCTAGGGATAGGAGGGTGCTGAAGAACCCAGACAATGATCAAGACTCACAGCAGTCAGAGGTAGCCCTGCAACTTTCATATCAGAACTGGTTTGCAATGTCCCCCATACTCCCACCCTACCTAGCAGGAGTGATAGAGAGGAGAAAGGAGGGAAAGCGTTTCTACATGAGAGAAAAGAGAGGACTACATTCACTGGAACACTAACTTTCCATCTGGAAGAAGCCCAAACTCTGAGCAGAGAAGGATAGGTGTATATGTTTAGGCTTCAAGGTTAAATCAAGTTCAAAGTTTGATCTGTACCAAGCACTAACCATTTTAATTAATAACCAAAGTAACTTGATTTAAACATTTTGAATGTGTCTTGTCTTTTTCATTATCCTGAATATGTATCCACTCAGAGCACAGATGGATTTTCTGACTCTCTTCTCGATACAAAAGTAACAGTCAGATTATCTCCGTACAGAAGTTTCTCATGGAAAGTAACAGCAATTGCATTTGGCCAAATGATGCCCCAGTGGCTTGAAATGGTGACTGTGCCTTCCCAAATACCCAATATCTACTCTGGAGGCATCTGGTTGGTGATGGCTATGTATGCATGTGATTAGGAAGTAAACTGCTGACACATTAACTCTGTTTTCATGATCAATACTGATCACTTCAGCAAAGCGGATCATATGTTAAACAGTACCGAGTTTAAAGACCATGTGAACCATAGTATAGCACTGAGTTTCAGTCATTTTTCATGTAGAGACGTAGCCAAAATCTATAGAGCTCAAAATAGGTCAGGATGTATTTTCAGATAATAGATCTTACCTACAAACATTTTAATAAGCATCTTAATTTTCTATATATTTGGTATTTACGTAAGTCAAAGGGACAGAGCAAAACAGAACAAATAGTATGATCTTTTTAAAGCTGTGCTCTTGATGGTGAGACATCTGTAAGAACACCCCATTAGCTGTTGTATAGAACCCCATAAGATGAATGTGGAAATACCACTTAGAGAGAACTGCTAGGAAACTTCACTCACAGATTCCTGCATCCTCTGGCACAGTGCTGCACAACTTTGAGCTGACCTTGAAATTTATGGTCTGGCACAAATAGTCATTAAACTGGGAACAGCTTGTGCAATGGATTGATAGCAAATGGTACCCAGTAATGTGCTAGCAGTCGGAAGAAATAAAAATATCCAATTTAGTTTTAATTCTGGAGTAGAGAATGGACTGTGATTTTGAGAAGTTGTCACAAAGTTGAATGCCAGTTCTCAGGGAAAAGGACAATGTTTGTGATCTGCTAGGTGTATTTAAACTGGAGACTAGAAGCAGTCTGTTTTGATTGACCTGTGAACAGCTGGTAGGCATGAAAGCAGTATACTGACCTTCATCAGGTATGCTGTCATAAATTTATGAATCGATCCCTTTTCTTAAACTCTGTGAAGCAAAAGGAAGCAAATTATGCCTATCTTTTATCTACTGAAACACCACACCCTCTTAGTGGAAGCATATCTGAGCTTTGAAGCAGTTTATACCCTTATTACACAAAGAATCATAAAATTTAAATTGGACCCAAGCTGGCACAAGTTAATATTTATCTCTTGAAGTCCTTAAAAAATGTCTATACTATTAAACAGTTTTGCATGTGATTAATATGGATTTTTCCATAATATCTCATAATGCATATGAAAATCTGGCATATTCCTCAGCTTTGTATTACTGTAATGACATACTTTGAGGCTATTCACTTGTAAAGAGAGGTTCATTCAGCTCATCCTTCTGGAAATTCTGGTCCAAGATGGAGTGGCCCCATTGCTTTGGGCATCTTGTGAGGGCCCTGGATGAGGATGGTGAAAAAATACATGTCAGAGCAAACTGCTGATGTCATGAGCCAGGAAGAAGAGACACAGGTCCAGTGGGGTCCCACAGTTGCTTTTGAGGATAATCTTTAATGACTTAAGGAACTTCCACTAGGTCCCACCTCTGACAGATTCTATCACCTCCCAATGATACCACTCTGGGAACCAGAACCTTTAATATACAGATCTTTGGGAGACACTCATCCAAACCATGGTATTTGGTAAATAAATGGTCTATGCCACAAACAATAATGGAACCTTAACTTTGTCTATGGGACATGAACAATACTAACATACTAAAATGAAAATGTAAGTGGCTTATTAACCACCTCTGAGAAGGATCTGCAAGCAATACCTGCCTCACCTTAGTCTTGGCAGAGGGACAGTCCTGGTTTATTATCGACATGAGTACAGCCATTTATTGTTAGCATGTTGTACACAATTTGGGGACAGGACAGCTATATTTGATGGAGGGTTCTGCAATGAATATTGGTTGGGATCAAGCAGATTTCCTTCTTCTGACATTTTTGATGAAACTATTGAATGCCAAAACTAGGTGATAGTTTGGGACAGGCAGATTTATGAGTAGGGAGATCGCAGTAAAGTCAATGGCGGAAATCTAGGGTGGAAATCCATGAATTGAGGCCACACAGGTCTTTAGAGTCAGGTTAGTCTAGAAATTCCTTCTACTTCCAACTTCCTTGTGGCTCAGCTCTTATGGATAAGAGCTTTTAAAAGATGAGTTTTTAAAAGATATTTCAAAAAATCTTGGAGGAATTAGTAGCAGAGAACATTCAACACAAAAGTAAGAGAAGAATATCAAAGGAAAAATACTTTGTTTTTTATCCTTTTCACTGTTTTATGGAATGGCAGTTCTCTATAAAGGAACATAAGACTTGATCTGATTCAACATTTCCAAAACTTAGGACCATTAGTCTATCTTCCCAAGAATCAGTCTACAAATTATAAGACAGATTTCCAGAACTCACCTTCTTAAACTAAACACCTCTTGGGTGTTTCCTAGTACTATCTTTTTAGAGATATCAAACACTTTTAAAGTCACTCACCAGCCATGTTTCTGTCAGGTATCCCATTTTGCAGATAAGAAGACCGAGGCATAGTGTTTTCAAATGTCCAGCCCTAACTGCACAATTAATATGTGGAAGAACCTGAAAGAATCTAGTCTCCCCTTGTATCAAGTTATTTTTGCAACTGAATAATTTTTTGTTCTTACAAGTGCTTAGTATTCTCATTAGCAGAATAGGACTTGCTAATTTTTAAGGACTGTATTATACCATCATTACACTTTTGTTCTATTACTCTACCTTTTATCAAAAGAGAAAATAAATATAAAGTGTCAAGAGTTACACACTCTCAAAGAAATGCCTGTAATAAATTACCATTTCCCTCAGTTAATTTTGTTTATGATGCCAGGAAAACATAGAGAAGGTTCTAGAAAAAATCATCAATAATGTATGTGCCATATATTTATTTAGAGTTTTGATTTATAAAGAAATTATAACTTTCAGTTTTTTGAAAAGAATGTTACCGACTGGATTTAAAACTACTATAAATCAATGCTATTTTACAATTGGACTGAATATAAAGTGGAGCTATTTTTTAAGACAAAGTAACACATAATGGGTATTTTCTTTAAATAAGTACTTAGTAATTTTTCTTTCAAGATATTTCTGTAACTACCTTACTCCAAAGATACTTTGACTTTTTTAAAGAGTTAGTCATCATAGTTGTTTGGCTTATATGCTCTTTTAAAAAATCAATCTTTTGGTATGTTGTATAAATTTTGTTCTGCCAACTGGATTTAAATGATTCAATAGATGCAACCTGGTCTCTAATTTCCAGGTAACTTTGCTATAAGCTTATTGAAGTATATGAAAGAATGAAAATATAAATATAATTTTAAAAGTTTAAGATTGGGAAAGGAAGAAGCTAGTGTATTGATGTGTCTGTTGAAAGCCTCTGTTGTTTAGCTCATCAAAGAATTTTTGCATATTCTTTTGAAAGAATTGAAAGCAAAGCAACTGGAGACAAAAATAAGTGCAACAAAATAGAAACATATTAAAATGAGTATTCACTTTTTCTAGGAAAGGAAAATTAGTAGTCTTACCCCATATTTTCCAAAGACTGTGTACTTGTTCACACTTTCTCATGAACGTGGGATGTCAATGAGAACGTTTAAGAGTTCTTTCCATCCCTCATGTCTCTTTCTCCTTGATGGCAAAGGAATCTGATTGGCCAGTGCTTGGTATCTATTGGACAGTTTTTACAGTGGGTAAGTCATTATATCAAAGCAAAATGAAGGTGTGATACTCCTTGGTTGCACAGAACCGTCCTTATTAGAGTAACTCTTATCTGAAATGTTGTGAGACAAAATGAAGTAACTGAAGCTTTCTAAAGTGGAGTCTGGAGGTAAGGGGGACAAGTGCACTCCCATCTCCTGAAGGTCAAACCACAGAATGTTCCAACAGACATGAACAAGCATCTGAAGTCAGCATCCGCTTCAACACTTCTCCACTGGGAGTGGCCTCGTCAACCTATTGGAACAGGTTTTGCAGTTGAGAATTTCTGCCCATCCAATGAAACACCTTTGAAAACAACTATTGTTGGAAATTCCCTATAAAAACCTCTTCTGCTTGCCTTCACGTCTCTCTCTCTCTCTCTCTCTCTCTCTCTCTCTCTCTCTCTATATATATATATATATATATATATATATTATTAACATATATATATGTTAATAATGTTCACTATAGCAAGTATCAAGCTTTTGTGTATGTGCACATACATGACCAATGTCTGACACTTGCCCAAGAGGACAGGAAGGTAACCAGGTTCAGAAAAGTACAAACTAGGTCATGTTCTGGACAATCTTCTAAAAGTTTTACAAGATGTATTAAAAATAAATGCCTTATAAAAATAAAATCAATGAATCCTCCCAAAATCCAATGAGGTTAATATGATTAGTATTTATATTTCACAGATAAAGGAACTGAGTCAGGGTGACTCTTTGAAGGCTTGAGTGTTAAAGGGCTACAAACTGGGTTTAAGAGCATTTATTCATCAAATTTGATGGAACTCTATGAAAACATTGAGAAATTCAGCATTATTCCTGGGCTGCACCCCATCCCCTGGTTCCAGTTCTGGGTCATAGATCTAGGGGCTCTGAAGGTGTTCTAAGCAGTGTCCCAGCTTCCAGCCTCTCCTTGGTTTGGAAAGTCCAGGCAGGTCATCTGGGGACGAATGCAGTCCCTCATTACCCCAGAGATGTGTGTACTGTTTTTGGTGTATTTGCTGCCTGTCAACATTCTCAGATTCTATCTACCCAATCTCGTGGCTGCAGAAGACCTATACCAAACATTCCTCTTCTTGCATAATAATACAGAGTTTCTGCTGAAAAAATAGCAGTATCCTGCCCTGCCAAGTTTAACTATTTAAGTAGCTCCATTGGTAATTCTGGCATTTAAATAAAGTACATTTCAATCACACTTGGATTGAATTAGCTTCTTTATGGTATGCCCAGTGCCATTCAATCCACCAAGTATGCCTTTGAAATTACTCCCTGTGGCCTATCTTACTTGTTAAAATCATGAGGGAAGATCACATTTATTGACTTCTTATCCTAACACTGAGTACATTCCTTATTTTAATGTCAAATCACCATTAAAGCTTTCAGACCAAGACAAATGAAATAATTATATATTAATGCACACAAGTAGGCAAGAGCTTCATAAAATGAAACAAGAAGAGGAAATACTGGTTAGGCTTAAGGTATTCAGTTTTGTTTCAAACTGAGTGCAGTAGTTTGAATTAAAAACCGTGGTTGTGCTATCTGATAGAGAAAGAACTGATCTATATGATCTATTAAGGTTTTACCTGGTCTATAGTATAATCACTGTGGCATTGGGAAGGAATTATATGCTTGTTTTGATTGATGCATATTTTATTTAATGGCTGTATGTTTTCTCAGCTAGTTCCAGAAATTTTTCCCAGTTACTTATAAATGTAGGTGAACTGTCAGTCACAAATTTTTTCATGTCACAATTAATAGATACTTTTAAACAGGGATAAAATGCTCACATGGTTAAATACATTTATCATATTTTTAAAAAATTCTTAACTTAGATGTTAAGAAACACACACACATAGAACCTACAGCTCAGTCTATTTAAGGCTAAAATATTTATAATTCTAAAGTCACTAACATTTTGCTTAATGGCCTTTGTAATTAGATGTGAAAGCAAATAAATGGAAGCACAACTGATTTAGGATTGACCTGAATGGCATAAGAAAGGGCATATGGTCTTCAGCTTGCTTGGACATAATAGAAGCCATTTTGCAGACAGAGGTTAGCTGGTAAAACATGATTGGTGGGATTTATAAAGAGGAGTCAGTGATACATGGAGTGGGTATTTGTAACTAGAAGATAACCAAATAATTTTTAACTTAAAACAAAAGTAACTGGGATGTTATAAAATAGTTTGGCAGCTCCCCAAAACTCAAACAGAGTTACTGTATGACCCAGTGATTCTGCTCCTAGCTTCTGGGTATCTACTCAAGAGAATTGAAAGTAAGTGTTCAGGGCTGGGGATGTGGCTCAAGCGGTAGCATGCTCGCCTGGAATGCGTGCGGCCGGGGTTCAATCCTCAGCACCACATACAACCAAAGATGTTGTTTCCTCCGAAAAACTAAAAATAAAATAAAATAAATATTAAGATTTCTCTGTCTCTTTCTCTCTCCTCTCTCTCTCTCTCTTAAAAAAAAAAGAAAGTAAGTGTTTAATAAAGTGTTAGTATACATGGAGAGAGGTTTCTAGGAAAATGACAGAATATTAAGCACTAGGAATCTGCATCCCTGCAAAGACAACAACTGTAAAAACAGAATCTCTATATATCTCTATTTTGAAATTCCGAAGTCTATTGAGGGCTTGAAATTTTTAGGGAAAGACTTGGATGTTGTATTACATTTGGTTTCAGTGAATTTCAGCAATTAGTACAATAACAGCTCTCTATCTCCTATGGTAGACAGCTTTGCTCATGTTTCTTATAAACCTGTACACAGTTTTGGGACCACTGTGAGCAAAAGGACTCTTGTCATTCAAATATTCTGTGCTTGTATTATTTACTGATGCTTGTGATCATGTAGGTACAAAGAGACAAGCTGCCATTATCATTATACTTTTCTGCATTAGTGCAAGCCCTTACCATTCCAGTTGAAGGGACTCTCAGATTACTTAGAGGACTAGCACCCTTCCACCCCTCATTTCTCTCTTTTCTCCTCTTGAAAATTAGACATTAAAGACTAGGATATTCAAAAGCAAATCCATTAAAATTAGAAAATTAGAAATTATTGTGCATGCCTGGGAAAAGCACAGGTTTGGAGATGATTTGAGAAAACCCCAAGTTTATACATCAGGCTGATGTTTCACACAGAGTTCGCCTACAACAATAAAAAGGAAAATGAGAAGCAAATCTTTAATAAAAAATAATAAAACTCCTTGGAAGAGGGAAAAATCTCATTTTAAATGTATTATTTTATTACATTCCAGTTTTCAACACCAACAGGAAAATCACAAGGAATGTAAAGACACAGGGAAATGTGGCCCCTTCAAAATAAATAAAAACCTACAGAAAATGCCCTTGGAAAGGCCCGATGGCAGATCTGATAGACAAAAATACTTAAAGAATTATCTTAAAGGTGCCCAAAGAGCTGAAGAAAGACATCTAGAATGTTGAGGAAATAATGTATGAACAAAATGGAAAGATAAAACAAGAGTTCAAAAAGCTAAAAAGAACAAAAGGAAATTCTGGAACTTAATGGTACAATTGCTGAAATGAAAAATTCATTATAAAGATTCAAAGGCAGGCTTTAATAACCAGTAGAAAGAATTAGTGAAGTTAAAGACAGAACAATGGAGATGATCAAATCTGAGGAACAGAATGCAAAGAAACCAAGGAAAAGTGCATAGTACCTAAGGGACCTGAGAGGCATCATCAAATGACACAGTATGTGCTTTGTAGGAGGTTATGGATGAGGCAGAGAGAAAGACAAGAGCAGGGAGCATATTTGAAGAACTGATTATTGAAATTTCCTCAAATATGATGAAAGACATGAAAGCAACACCCAAGAAGCTCAACAAACTCCAACAATGAGGAATTCAGAGACCTAAACCAGGGCACATAGCATACTTTTTAAAGACAAAGAAAAACATCTTAAAGGCAGCAAGAAAGAAGTAATTAATCCCAGAAGTGGTCTTCAAGACTGTCAATAAGATTATTATCAGATTTCTCATCAGAAAATTCTGGAGGCTACGAGGTTTTTATCAAATACAATAAAAATGCACGACCAGAAACGTCTATCTAGTAAAATTTCCAATGAAAAACGAGGGAGAAATTAATGACATCCACATGTAAAAAAAAAAAAAATTAAACCAAGGAGATTTGTTACCTGATCTGCCCTGGTGGTCAATACAGTCTTTCAGGATGAAATGAAGGGACAGTAGACAGTAACTTGAAACCATATGAAGAAATAAAGGTCTCAATAAAGGTTAAAACATGGGAAAATAAACAAAGAAGTATTATTATTAAAAAAAGGTCTGTAACTGCACTTTTTTGTTGTTGTTGTCAACCTGATTTGAGACACATACTAGACATATTTCCATTGCTGTGACCAAAATACCTGACAAGGACATCTTAGATGAAGTTCATGTTGGCTTGGTTTCAGAGATTTAGACCATGGTTGACTGAGTCCATTGCTGTGTGCCCAAGGTGAGGCAGAACGTCATGGTGGTAGAGCAAGGCACAGGGAAGCTGATCCATTCATACCAGTCACCAAACACAGAGAGAGGGGATGGGGCTTCAGGGAAGACGAACCTTTCCAGGGCATGCCCCCAGTAACAGACCTCCTTTAGCCATGCCCTCCTACCTGCAGTTACCACCCAGTTGGCCCATGCAAACCAGGATGGACTGATTAGTTTACCTTTCTCATAATCTAATCATTTCACCTTTTTCATTACCACAGGAACTTTTGGGAGGCACCTCATATTAAAAACATACCAAGATAGTAAGATAGTTTTAAAACTTATTGATTATCTTTATTTTGCTTATTTATTTTTATGTGGTGCTGAGGATAGAACCAGTGCCTCACAAGTGCAAGGCAAGTGCTCTGGCATTTAGTATAAAAGCAAATATTATTGTAACTTTAGTTTGCAAAATTACGTTTAGTTTTCAACATATTTTAAGAGATTGATGCATTTCAAGATTTTTTTGTTATTTCCTGAATATACAATCTATAAAATGTAATTTTGTTACATAAATATCCAAAAAGGTTAGGTGCCAAGGTGTTAAAGGAAGAGAGTTTTTAATGTTATTGAAGTGAAGTTGGGATAAATCTGTTATAACTTTAGAAACTGAAATTAATTCCATGGTAACCACCAAGAAAACAGCTATATAATAATATATACAAAGGGAAATGAGAAAAAAAATTAAACCTTTTCTTAGAAATAATAAACAACCCAAGATTAAAAAAAAAAAAAGACAGGGTACAGGAAACAAGGATCAAAAAGCTATAAGACATAGAAAATAAATAGCAAAAATGGCAGAAATCCTTTCTTAGCAGTAATTATTTTATTTTATTTATTTATTATTTTTAATTTTTTAAATTATACATGGGCACAATATTTTTAGTCTGTTTATTTATTTTTATGTGGTGCTGAGGATAGAACCAGTGCCTCACAAGTGCAAGGCAAGTGTTTTGACACTGAGCCACAACCCCAGTCCAACAGTAATTATTTTAAATGTAAAAGTAGATAATACTTTCCAATTGAAAGAGAAAAATAAGAAACGAATTCTGACTATATACTATCTTTGAGAGACTCACTGTAGATAAAAAGATGCAAATAGGTTGTAAGTTAAAGGATGGAAAATTATATTCCATGTGAATAGTAGCCAAAAGAGAGTAGATGTTGCTATGTTAATAATTGGATAAACAGAGGTAAAATCAGAAAATACAATGAGTAAGAAATGACATTGCATACTTATGGCTCAGATGTAGGTATAACCCAGAAGCTCATGTGTGAGACAATGTGGGAGGGTTAAGAAGGAAAATGATTCGGTTATGAGATCCTTAACCCAATCAGTGAATTAATCACCTGACAGGATTGAGTGGGTAATTAAAGGCAGGTGGGGTGTGGCTGGAGGAGGTGGGGCATTGGGTGCGTGGCTTTGGGGTATATTTATATTTGACAAGTGGAGATTTAAATTTCTTCTTTCTGATCATCATGTGAGCTGCTTCCCTCTGCTAAACTCTTCTGTCATGTTGTTCTGCTTCATCTCAAGCCCTGAGGAATGGAGCTAGCTGTCTGTGCATTGCGACCTTTGAAACCATGAGCCCCCAAATAAACTTTTCCTCCTCTAAAATTATTCTGGTTGGGTCTTTTAGTCTCAGCAGTGAAAAAGTTGACTATAAAACTAGTAAACAGTCAATATGTAAGAAAGCATAACAATTATAAACATTTACACATCTAATAACTGACCATAAAAATACTTGAAGCATAACAGATGGAATGGAGGGAAACAATAATTCTACAATAACAGGCAATAATAACACTGTTAATAATGTACAGAAGATCCAGATTGAAGATGAGTAAGGAAATAGAGGAGTAAAATCAATAAACCACCTGGATTGGATATATACAGAACATCCCATTCCAAATTGCATACATATTGGCAAGTGCACATGGAACATTTTGCAGGATGGACTGTATGTTAGGTCACAAATTGACTTTCATTGGATAAGTATCAATATAAGGGACCTTCTCTAATCACAAGAGGATAAAGTTAGAAGTGAGTACTAGAAGTAAAAGTGGAAAATTCACAAAAATATGTAAGTAAACAAAACATTTTTGAACAATTAGTTGATCAAAGAAGCTATAGGAGAAATAAGAAAATACTTACAAATAAAAGAAAAAAGAAAACCAGGCATGATGGTGCACATCTGCAATCCCAGTGGCTCAGGATGGATCTCTAGTTCAAAGCCAGCCTCAGCAATGGCAAGGTTGGGGCTAAGTCACTCAGTGAGACCTTCTCTCTAAATGAATTTCAAAAATAGGGCTGGGGTGTGGCTCAGTGGTTGAGTGCCTCTGAGTTCAATCCACAGTACCAAAAAGAAAAAAAAAAGCAATGTTAAGGAGGAAATTTATATTTATAAATGCTAACATTGGGAAAAGATAAGAAAGATGTCAAATTAACAATGTATTTTTATATTTTAAGGAATTAAATAAAGAAAAAAAATTTAAAAACCCTAAACCCAAAGCTAGCAATAGGAAGTAAATCATGGATAAATGAAATAGAGAAAAGAAAATTAATAGAGAAAATCAATGAGACCAAAAGTTGATTCTCTGAAAACATTAACGTAATTGACAAAACTTCCAATAGATAGAGTAACAAATACGGAGAGAATGTTCTAATTACTGCAACTAGGAATAAAAGTGGGAACATTATTATTGATTTTTTGGAAATAAAAAGGATTATAAGAGAATACTATAACCATGTATGTGCCAACCAAAAAAAAAAAAAATCGAAGAGGAGGGAACACTTGTCTCCCTCTATGAGCCCTACATTAATCGGATACCAAATTCAATACAAGAAAAAGGGAACTGCAGATAAACATTCTTTATGGATGTTAATGTGAAATCTTCAGCAAAAATAGTATCAAGCTAAATTCAATAGCACATTAGAAGAATCACACAACATGACCAAGTGGAATTTATTCCTGGTAGGCAACAATGATTCAACAACAGTATAATATACCACATTAACAGAATGAAGGGAAAAATAAGATCATTTCAACTGATTCAGAAAAAGCACTTTACAAACATCAACACACTTCCATGATAAAAATTCTAAAAGCCTAGAAATAAAAGAAAACTACTCAAGATAGGAGCCATATATATCACAAACATCCACAATGACCATCATACTTAATGGTAAAAGGCTGAAAGTTTTTCCTCTATGATCAAGAATAAGGAAAAATAAAATAAAAATATCTTCTCTCATCATTTAAACTCAACAAAGGACTGGAAGTTCTAGCCTGAGCAATGAGATAAGCAGAGAGAAATAAAAGACATCTACTTTGGAAAGGAAGATGTATAATTATCCCTGTTTGTAGATAATATAATCTTATATATAAAATCCATAAATAGCCCATGAAAAATCAACACAATAAATAGATTCACACAAAGCACAAAATAAAAAGTAAAAAAAAAAATCATGATATGTCGTCTCACAATAGATCAAGCCATTTATTTGTATTTCTATTCATTAACAATGGGAAATCTGATGGAATTATGACAACAATTCTATTTATGATGACATCAGAGAGAGTAGAATACTTAGAGATTAGCTTAACCAAGAAAGTGAAGGATTTGTATAAAGAAAACCACAAAACATTGCTATAAGGAATTGAGACATAAATAAGTGACAAAATATCTCATTTCGTGGATGGGAAGACTTAAAATTGTGAAGATGTGAATAACAACAAAATGATGTATCGAGTTAATATAATCCCTATTGGTATGGTTTCAATGTGTCCCCCAAATTTCATATATTAAAAATTTAGACCAGGGGCTGGGATTGTGGCTCAGTAGTAGAGCACTTGCCTCACACGTGTGAGGGAGGCACTTGTGCAATCTTTAGAACTGCATAAAAATAAATAAACAAAATAAAGCTATTGTGTCCATCTACACATATATATAATTGGAGCCACAATGCAATAGTGTTGAGAAGTGGAAGCTTTGTGAAGTGAACAGGTAATGAAATTTCTGCTCCTATGAATGGATTAATTTATTCACTAGGTACTGGATTGGAGGATTAATGTTTTATATAAGGGAGTAGAGTTGTTATAATTGAGTGCCCTTAGGCAAGGTTGCTGTGTTTCCCCATGCACTGCTCTCTATCCTACAAGATACCTACACATGCTCTTGGAGTCTCAGTCTCTGAACTATGAGCTAAATAAACCTCTATTCTTTTTAAGTTAATAGTTTATGCTATTCCTCTAGCAACAGAAAACAGACTGAGATACTTAAGAACATCTCAATGTCATTTTTTGCAGAAGTAGAAAAATCCATCCTGTAATTCAATATGGAATCACAAGGGACCTAGAATAATAAAACAATACTGAAAAAGAAAAATAAAGCAGGAGGGTTCGTGATATAATTGTATCTTGAATGTCCTCAAAAGCCCATGATAATATAAGACCTTTGGTCTCCAGAGTGATGCTATTGGGAGGTGGTAGAATCTTTAAGAGGTGTGACCTAGTGCAAAGTTCTTAGGTCATGAAAGGTGCACCCTTGAAGGAGGACTGTGGATTTTGGGCCTTTTTTGTTCCTTTTTTTGCTTGTTGGTTCATGATATAAGTTGTTTTCGTAAAGTATATATTCCCATCATGATATGTCGCCTCACAAGAGATCAAAAGTTTTGGGGACAATTCATCATGAACTGAAATTTCCAAAAGTGTTTGCCAAAATAAATGTTTTATATTTGTAAGTTGGATATCTCAAAAGAGTTTCATTATAGGAATGAATACCTAATTAATAAGGCTTACACTTCCTAATTTCAAAACTTTGTAGAAAGCTACAATACTCAAAATGGTGTGGTACTTTATATAAGACAGGTGTATAGAGTATTTTAGTCAGTGCTTTTTGCTGCTGTGACTAAAGGATCTGGCCAGAACAATTTTAGGGGAGGATAAGTTCACATAAGGGCTCTTGGTTTCAGAGGTCTCAGTCCACAGACAGCCACTTCCATTCTGTGGGGCCTGAAGTAAGGCTGTACATCATGGAGAAAGAGTGTGGTAGAGGGAAGCAGCTAACACAGTGATCAGAAAGCAGAGAGAGGAGGCGGCAGGGGACACCACTGGCCAAATACAAATATATATGCTCCAAGCCATGCCCCAATTTCCCTCTCATCCAACCACATCCTACCACTTTAGTCACCATTCAGTTAATTCCTATCAGGGAATCAATTCACTAATTGGGTTAAGACTCCTACAAACCAATCATATCTCCTTCAAACCTTCTTGCCTTGTCTCACATGTGAGCTTTCGGGGGATACCTTACATCCAAATCATAACATAGAACAATGCAATTGAATAGAACGCCCAGCATTAGACGCTCAAATAAATGATCAAATAATTTTCAACAAGTTTGCCAAGACCATTCTATAGAAAAGAAAATTCTTTTCAAATGATGCTGAGAAAACTGATTATCGACATGAAGAAGAATGGAGTTGGAATCTTGTATAATATAACATACAAAAACAACAACAATGGTATATTAGTCAAAATGATCAAAGAACTAAATGTGAGACTTAATGCTACAAAATTCTTAGGAGAAAACACAGGACAAAAGCTTTAGAATACTAGAATTAGCAGTGACTTTGCATGTCACACCAAGCTATAGTCAAAAAAGAAAAACAGACACATTGTAGGGTCTCCTAAAAATTTTAAATACTTTGTAGCAATAGATAATAAAAAAGGACAATCAATAGAATGTGAAATATACTTGGGGATATTGTATCTGGTAAGGGGTAAATATCTAAAATATATAGAGAGAACTCCTATAGCTCCATAGTAAACAAAAAACATCAAACAATCAAATTCAAAATGTACAAAGGACTTGAATATACATTTCTACAAAGTAGATGGATAAATTGCTATACCTTTCCTTCATACTGTTGGTGAAAAGTAATAGCTACAGAACAAAATAGTGTGATAGCTCCTGAAAAATTTAAAAACAGAATTATCATTTGAGACATTTTGAAGAACTGCCAGACTGTGCTACCAACCAGCTGCACTATCTAGCAATGCAGGAGGGTCCCAAATTCTCTACAACCTTCTTCTTATTGTTTTCTGTCAGTTTTTATTACAGCCATAAGAAAAGATATGAAATGGTGACCCATTGCAGTTTTGATGTACATTTCCCTAAGCACATTTTTATGTGCTCATTGGCCACTTGTACAGACTCTTTGGAGAAATGTCTGTTCAGATTCCTTGCGCATATTAATATTTTGATTGTGTAATATTGAATTGTAGTGTCGTGTGGATGTGCACGCATGCCACAAATCCTTTATAAAATATATCTTCTTCAAATGTTTTTCCCATTATGTGAATTGTATTATCCACCTTGACATATCCATGTACAAAAAAACTTAATTTTGCTGAAGTCCAACTTATGCATCTTCTTTCATGCATTTTTTCTTTTATGCTTTTGATAAAAGCAAGCCTAGTTTTGTTTTCCATGTATTTATTGAGTTGTTTCAGCACAAGTGTTTGAAAAAGATAATCTTTCTCTATTTAATTGTTGTGGTGTTTTTGTTGAAAATTAATTGACCCTAAATGTTAAGGTCAAAAATTAGAATAAGGGGCTGGAGTTGTAGCTCAGAGGTAGAGTGCTTGCCTCATTTGTGTGAAGCACTGCATTTGATTCCCAGCACCACATATAAATAAGCAAATAAAATAAAGGTTCATCAACAACTAAAAAAAAAAATAGAATAAGATCTTCTTGTTTTTCCAATAGATGGTTATAAGCATACATTTCCCTCTAAACACTGCTATAGTTGCATGACATGCATTTTATAATGTTCAGTTTTTATTTATTTTATAATTTCCATTATGATATGTTTTTTAATCTATTATTTGTTTAGAACCATGTTGTTTAATTTCCACACATTGGTGTCCTAAACGCTTTCTGTTTTTGATTGTTAATTTAATTGCATTATGGTTATAGAACATATGATTGTAATCCTTTACATTTATTGAGCCTTACTAATGACCTGACAAATTACGTATTCCAAGGAATGTCCCATGTGCACTTGAGAAGATAGGTATTCTGGAGTTGAGTGGAATATTCTAATCTAGTATGCAATGTCTACTCAGATCATAGCATTGTTCAAAGGCATGGAACTCAGTGGTAGAGTATTTGCCTAGCATGCATGAGACCCTGGTTTAATCTTTGGTACTGTAAAATAAACAAACACATACTCAAAAGCTACTCTTATAGTGTTGTTCAAGTCTTCTGTTTCCTTTCAGATCTTCTGCTAGTTGTTTTATTCATTTTGGAAAATGTTCCTATTTATCTCTAATGACATTTTAATTTTAATTTTTTTTGGTCTGGTATTAGTATAGTCACTAAAGCTTTTTCATGATTGCTATTTGCAAGATATAGCTTGTCTTCCCTTTTAATTCCAACATTTTTGTGTCTCTATGTCTAAAGTATATCCCCTATAGAGAGCGTATTTCAATTTTGTTAGTTTAAATCTGACAGCCTCTGCCTTTTGATCAAATGGTTTAATCCATTCAGGTTTAAGTGCTATCATTAATGTGTTTTGTATATGCTACTTAATTTTTCATATATAAATATATATTATGTTTTTTTGCTTCTTTGTTCCTCTTTTACTGCCTCACTTTACATTTAGTTAATATTTTCACGTAACATTTTAATTCTACTGGTTATTTTTAATTTTACTAAATTATTTGGCCCTCTTTCTCATTTCTCTGTAAGCTTCTAGCTGCACTGCTCCTATTAAAATCACACTTGGCTGTGATTCTCCACTAATTGGTAGATGATTGCTCTGTTTTCTTTAACACCTTTGAGTACAAGTTACTACCTAACCTGATTCAGTTAAAGTAAGGCCTTTTTTTTTTTTTTTTTGATGGATGGGTTATTGCTAGTCTCTGATCCCAGGAGGACTCTTCTTTACTCTTTTATTTCTGTTTAATTCTGTTAAGCCTCATTAATGGCCTTTGGTATGGACTTCTCCAGTTATTTCAAATAAAGCTAATCCACTTAAAGAGTCCTGTGAAACTCTTACTTATGGCCTGGATGTTCCTCTGGGCAGAATCTGTACGAAATACTGCAAAAAAAAGATGGAGAGAGCAGACTGTTGATCTTGAAGTGAAGTGCCTACTCCATGAATGGAGAGCACTGAGTGGCGATGGTAGCTCCTGCTCTTCTTGGCTTCCCCTCTCCAAGAGGAGCTTATGTTCTGTGATCAACCTGGGATGAGGAATATTGTGGCACCATACTTTTGGCCTTTCATGCCTGGGATGGAGAATCTACCATACAAGGGAGCACCAGTCCCTCTGTCATATCTGCTTGGAATAGAGCTTCTGCAACATGGAGCCACTCGGGATGAATGATGCCTGCTGCAGCTTGAAACTGTAGTCCCATTCTGTAAGCTGAAGGCAGTGGGAGTCCCATCTATGGTCATTCCTACTCAGAATACATTTTCATTTTACTGACCTCAGGGATGAAGTTGGGAGCAAGTTGTAATTCAAATGACACAAATAGCCTCTGTTGCCCATTTGCTGTATGTTCTCAGGGCAACATTGTCCAAAGACTAAATGGTTCTTTTTGCATAATTTTCACCAGTTGAAATGGTTGTTCTTCTGTGAAGCTCTTGACAACACCATTTTGGGAATCATACTTTGTCTCTAATCTGAAGGAACAAAAATAAATAGCAAACAGTTACAACGAGGTTTAAAGCATTAAGTATTTCCACTCTTGCAGTGATGTCAAATCAGTCTTTTAGAAACGAGCGAATGTACATTTGTTACTTAATTGAAATAAAAGTTCAGTGACCAATTATTCTTCCCCGTTTTTACTAAAGTAGACAAAATATTACATCTATTAAAACATGGCAAGTATCCTGAGAACTTCAGACATAAAAAGAAATTTAACAAAAACTTTTCAAAATACATAACAGTTCGTGGTGATGTTTTGTGTTGCAAAATGTTTCAGTTTTCCCCCAAATTAAACTGTAACCTTACACAATATGAAAGCTTGATTTCAAGGACTGTAATAGGCTAATTCTAAAATCTATCTAGAAATAAAATATGTGAGAATAGTCATTACACTATCAAAAAGCAAAAGAGCAAATGAAGGAAGCTTTGTTCTATCACATAGAAAAGTATATTGAGAAGCTGTAGAATTAAAGCAAAATAAATGAATAAGAATCAAACGCAATGCATATGAATAAAAATGATAGAGATAACATTTTTAAATATCAGGGAAAGAAGGCACAATTTCATAAGTAATGATGAGAGAACTGATTATCCATATGAGAACAAAAAGTGGGAACTTTATTATGTACCAAATATTAAATGAAGTCTAAATACAAAACCAAATAAATGTAAATACCTCAAATTATAAACATATTGGAAAAAAACTGAGAATATTTTATAACCTCAGGGAAAGTGAATTCCTTTGATAACAAAACATAAATGCAAGATCATAAATAAAATACTGTTATGGTTGACTGCATATACATTAAATTTTTCTGTGTGACAAAATCTAACATGAAAAATCTATAAAGCAAAGTGACAGAAAACAATGAGAAAATATTTTCTACTTAGAAAAACACACAAAGACTATATAAAGAAAACTTACATATCAATAAAAAACCAAACTAAGTAATAAGGAAAAAGGCAAAAATGTGATGGGAATCAATGAAAGAGGAAATATTCTAATAACTGGTAGAAGCGGAAATTTTCTAGTTTGTGTGGGAGACTATTCTCCCCTACACTATTAATCAGAGAATAGGAAAATAAAAAAAATATTAACTTTTATTTAAGCAAAAGCAAAAAGACATTTAATTCACAATAACAAAGTGGGGTATCTATACTCCAATCTTAGCTGACCTGTCACTTCTTTGGAAAAAATTTCCTTCTAAAGAACTTCCTCTGCACTCTGTAAACACTCCATAATGCGCTATGCCTTTAAATTGCATTATTTCTCATGGTACATTGTATTTATATAGTTATTTGTTAAGAGTCACTTTCCTGCCTAAACAATAAAATCCAGGAGGTCAGAATCTCTGCTTTGTTCTCCACTAATACCAAACACAGTGCCTAGTACTAGGCAAACATGAACACTGTTTGAATGAATGAGTAACTGAATAAATGATTGCATCAATGCTGATAAACAAACACAGATAGCTTCATGTGATAATTGCATGAAAATTTATGTGTTGAAGTTTTAGATCCTCCACTAAAGACTTTAATTCATTCTTCTTCTAGAAGATTTTCTAGACTAAGGCAATATTTTATCCAGCTGAAATTGAGAGATCAATAATAAAATTTGTTTAGAGTATTTTCTTTATACTTTTATCATGATACATTTGCAATACTAGTACAGGTGCAGGAAATATATTTGGTGTTATTTAATTGCATCCTAAACCCACCCTCACCCCAAAGAAGTTGTTATTATCTCTGTAGAATCTTTAGCTATTAAATTTTTTTTCCTCAATTTCACAATTGAGGTTATCTCTCCCCAATTATATAATTAATAGAAATGTGATTTTTATGTAGATTTACCACTACCTCTTCCCTCCTTTATAGGTCTTCCCAATACACATGTACACTTGGATACTATCACTAGGTAACCTAGGTCCAACCCTGAATGCCAAAATTTAATTTTATTTAGATAGCACATTTTTTTAGCATTTGTAAATAGCCTAGCACTCCTGACAGAGCAGGTTCTAATAGATGCTCCATTTTCTTAGAGGCTGTAAAGTGGTCTGTATATCCACATGTAGATTGATATTGGTGTTGTTTCAAAATTTCCAGCTGCTTATAACAACAGGTGGTGGTTGATGTGCTTAACTATAGCATGGGCATCAGCCACTCTTGTTTCCATCTCTTACTTCAGTCAGTGCTGCAGCGGCCAATTTCTGCATGGTTATTGTTACTATATTATTGCTATCTTTATCATTATTATTATTCACAGCTACTCACAGATATTATTGTTCAAACCCCTTATCCCACTCTCCCCAGGGGTTTTTCTAACACAAAGTTTTGTGGCACATATAGGATCCCCTGACCTCTTAAGCCTGGGCATCTAAGGAGTGTGTCTCTTAACTGCTAAGCTGTTGGACAAGGACTTCCAGTTTGGGTAACTCAGAAAGCACTTCTGTGACATGGTTACACCATTAAAAGGTCCCTGTGGAATTGAACACCAGTGGCCCCCAGCCAAGGCCAACAAAGTATGTATTTCTTTATTGCCTTTCATTTATTCATATTTTATTCAGTCTTACTCCCTGGGATCATTCCCTAATAGAGTATTTTCATGAAAGCCTTTGTTCTAGATCCTGAAATCAAAATATGGTAGTGGGGCAAAGGTTTAGGACACTTTTTAGCTTTTTGAAAGGAAGCTTGAATAAGTATAAAAATGCTATTACATTGACCTTGGCATATAATTTCATGATATGTCCCCTCAAAATGGGCTTAGGGTTGATTTTTATTTCTTTTGAATTTTAGCTCTTATTTAGAAATACATATGATTTTCTTACTTGGATAGTTCTAAACTTTTTATTTCTGCTTTATTTGTATTATTAGTCCCAAATACAAATAATCTCTGGAGATAAGCCCATGGAAGATAGCTAAGTGCAAGATTCTAGCTGCTAAATATCTGAGTGACCTAAATACCATCATAAAGGAGGGTGAAATTTATCCCTAGGTAATAAGAAGACATCAAACTTCTTTTAGGAGTCAATTGTTCATAGCTGTATTTAGCTAAATTAACCTGCTGGTGATACTGAAGGAGAGTTGATTTCATGACATGGTCTTGTCCAGATATCACCTAATTTGAAGAAGGATTGGGTCTTCTAATTTCTGTTTCATTTTCTTATATGACTGTACCTAATATAAAATCTAACATCATTAACCAATTTCAAGATACCATAAATATTTACCTAAAAGTCCCATTTTGTTTATGTTGGTGTATATTTTTTCTATCTTTTGTTTTATTTAAAATGCATATTTTTAGTTATGCTCACGGATTTATTTTTAATAAAATTAGCCTTACCATACAGTGATTCTCTGTGTATAATATCTAATTGGTAATCTTGTACAGAATGACCAGCTATCAACATTTGTAATAAAATTATTGTTTTGTGATCATAATGATGTTTCAATGTATAATGGTTACTTTCCACATTTAGGATTGGTGCCTAAAATTCAAAGGCCAAATCATATTAGGAACTTAATAAACTAACATTATTCTATCATAATTTTTAAATAGATCCTTTCATTTTCTCAGACTTAAGAGCTAGAATACTAAGCCTGCTATGCTAAATATTGTATTCTGTACTCCATTTAGACTTTGATTTGGATTTAAAATTCAAAATCACTTCCATCATTTCTATCCTTGTGAGTGTGTGCCTGTGGGGATATTAAAATAGAGAAAGAGCTACTTGGAGAGATGAAATGATTGAATTTGATGCCTAAGGCCAGAAACCTCATTTTGCTTATGTTAATATGTGGAACTTTCTGCACTCCAATCCATGGCTAGTAAATGCTTTTTCTTGATTTTGTAAAATTCAGCATTGTACATTCTGGTTGAGAACCTTATTTCTTTTGTTGCAAATAGTGCTAGCAACCAATCTCAATCTTGGTTCTATTAACATAGCCCAATTATAAAACAGTTACACATGATTACAGAAAATCAAAACCTATGGGTTGCTTTCTCTTTTTTTCTCTTTTTTCTTTTCATGCTGCTGGGGATTAAACCCAGGATATTGCACATGTGTGTTGCTTTCTTTAATGCCACTTTATTTAAGATTGAAGCTATTGTAATTTTAGGTAAATCAGTAATTAACTTAGCAGAGAGATAGAATGAAGAGATAAAATTATAGGACCTAGGAGGCATTTTCAAAGAAGAATTTTAATAAATAACTGGAAGGATATATAATCCATTCCAAAGAAGTACAGATATCCTCTGTGTCCCACTGGCAGGGTGACATTAGGAAGACAACATCTGTCTCTATTATGTTTAAATTAATTAGCTAATTCATCCAATTTCAAGATATATTTATTCTACACCAATGTCTTGGCAGTCTAAGATAAAAAAATATATAGTTTCTCAGACCCAAGAGAGAGTTCAGAGCATAATTTGAGATGGGAAGGGAGAAAAGAAATGTACAAATATATATTTGTCATTCACAGTAATGAATGTGCTGATGAATATACGTACAAATGACTGGGAACATATAGAGGACAGAATGAATTCCTAGATTGAGCATATTTCTTTTTTCAAAGACAGAGGACACATCTGAAGTATTTCTTAGACTAGCAGAGGAGTTCACCAGCAAAGAATGGGAACCAGGACCTAGTAGAGAGAAAGACAATAGTTTGTGTATAGGGCAAGATTCTTAACTGAGTGCGTCACCTGTTAGCAGTCTAAGCAGAGGGCAAGGTGGTGAAGGCAGGGGTAACGGTTGACACATGGGCCAGATATGTGTTATGTAGGACAATGTATATCCTGCAAAATATTTGGACTTTTCAGTAGAGACACATTTAATGAAATTTGTGCTTTATGTATTTTGGATTAGACAAAGGGGAGTGAAAGGAAGAGAAGGGGAATGGGAATAGAAAAAAATGGTAGAATGAATTGAACATTACTATACTATGTGCATATATGTTTACATGATCAATGTAATTCTATATCATGTATAATCAGGAAATGAGACATTATACTCCATATATGTATAATATGTCAAAATACATTCTGCTATCATGTATAACTAATCATAACAACAACAACAACAGCAACAAAAACAACCAATGGGACAATGTAGAGAAGCAACAGGTAAGTTTCAATGGGATGTAATTGTAATGTGCCACCCATCAAATTCTATAATTAAAAGCAAATGTTATCCTATGTAGATCTTACCTCAGTAAAATTGAAATTAACTGAGGTTGAAAGTTTGTAGAATTCTTCTAAGTCTAAACATTAGCAATACTTATTCATAATAATTCTCAGGATATTTTGACTTTGTACATAGCTACTGTGGTCCTATTCAAGAAAAGATTATGGAAAAGATTTTAATTAAAAGTAACTGACTTGAAGCATTTATTTTCTTTATGTTAGAACACAGACCTCTTCTTTTCCTCCTCTTATTTTTCACATCTATGGTTATAAATGAATAGAGTTTATCTCACATGATCAAACAATGGGAAATTCTTTGCCAATGTGTGAGTACAGCATAGGTTTCAGGTTTGGAATCAAAAAAATCATAGTATTTTTTAATACTGTTTTTAGTTATATGTGGACACAATGCCTTTATTTATTTGTTTGTTTATGTGGTGCTGAGGATTGAGCCCAGTGCTCTACCACTGAGCCACAACCCCACCCTGCCCTCAGAGGATTTTTAAACTAGAAGTAATCTTGGTCATTGACTAGTCCAAGATTTCCCTTAGGAACATAAAAGTTCATATAAGTCAAGAATCATGTTCCAAATCATATTGCTAACTACTCAAACAGCTCAGTCAAATAGTCAGAACTGCAATTTCCTTTAAGAATTTTTATTATATTTTTCATCAAACATATAAGCTTTGTCAAGAACTTCAGTGGACTCTTCTGCCCCCACCCTAATATTTATTTATTCCTAATTGGGATCAAATACATAATACAAAATTAATCACAATACAAAATTATGATCAATCATAATACAAAATTAAGCATTTTGAAGGAAGTGGACTTTTACATTTTCTTGATTTGGAATAACCTCCAGTGCATTTGGTCATTGTCTGCTGTACTCATCGTACAGTTGTGAAGTGGGTGAAGCCTCTTCTGACCTTCCATGGAGATCTATTAAACCTACCCTCTTGTGGGTATCCTACTCCTCTGGGACTTGTAGAACAAAGTTTGTTGTCCCAAACAGTATATGGATAGTACTTCAAGATCAATATAGTCCATGCAGTGATCTTTTCCCTATCCTATCATTTGGGATGATCTTTTCTCTTCTTTGAAAATGTTTATCTAATTCCTCAGTTTCATGTTAGTAAGGTTAGAGAATAACCAGTCCATATAAAAGTATACCAGGGAGTCTAGAGCACATGGTGCCTGATTCCCTTCTCTTTAATCCTACCCTTTCCTATGAAACCATAAGTACTAATTTTAGTATTGGTGACAGATTAAAGATCTGTAGATCTTGGCTAATTCTGAAATACTGTCTTATACAATGCATTTAAGAGGTAGAACCTATGTGTAGACTGCACACTTTCCTACCTACTTTTTCTTTGGTTCTTTGTTTTAGATACAAGATTTAACATAGTTCAGCATGGGTACCATTTTTACACTCTGCAAAATCTGAAGTGCTTGTTTGTCTTCTTCCAAGGCAGTCTAAAAATCAAAGAGATTTTGATTTGGAGGTATGGGTGAGTACCTACCACTTGACTTTGGCCACCAACTGAATTGGATCTGAGCAGATGAGCACGTGACCTGTTGAACTATTGAAGGAGGAGAACTAAAGTTATTTTTCTCAAGAGAAAAGGTCAGGAGAGGCTCCCTACTTATTAATCCAATGGAAATCTGGACCTCACTTTAAGAAAGTTGGAAAATTCGTCAAATGGAAAATAAATACATCTCTCTAATCTTTACATTCATGTCATTCTCATTTGTTCTAACTCACATTGAGCTATCAAATTTTGTGGCAAGCTATAAACTTGTTGAGTCATTAGCCTGCCTGGTTAATGGAGGAAAACTAAATTCCTGTTCCTGCATAATGACACTTATTCACTGTAGACATTTGCATCACTGGGAAACGATAAAACCTCATCCTTCATAATGAAGTTCTGGGCTGACAAAGAGGAAAATATAGTGTTGTGGGACAACTATGAATATAAAACAAGCTTAATAAAGAAATAGTGACAAATTATATTATGCAAAATGTAATGCAATAAAAATGTTACTAACTCATTGGAAATGTCATAAATAATCTAAATAGTTTTTGACTGTCAAGGCCTTGAAAAATATATTCCTTTAAAAATGAGGCATAGAAGAGATGTCAATTTAATTGCCATCATATTTTGATATGCTTGGAGATTCCTATATTTGGCTTATTTGCTAAATTTAGATATTTGTTCATGATGAAATGAAGGGAGGAGCATAATTAGCCAGTTCTGCACTTTTATTGTTTATCTGGTGGGAAAGCTGTCGGCATTCTGAAGCTACAGGATTGTTGTTTTGATTTTAGATCAATAGTCGCATGATGTTTTAATCAGTTTAGACAAGTGTATCCTTATGAAGTAGGCAAAGTTTCATATTTTGTATTTGAGCACTGAGAAAAGACAATGGTCAAATTTGTGATATTACTAAATTTTAAGTTGTAGTTTTTGGAAAAACCATAGACAGACCTTCCCAGTCAATCTGACTGAGACTCTTACTTAGAGTTGAGGGGCTTATACACTAGAAAACAATTGTTTTTTTTTTCTTTTCATTGAGTATTTGTCACATAATTGTCTATTCTTGTCACCATTTGATACCTTATAAGTGTCTTTATTCTGTCTTGGCATGCAAAGTTTCTTAGTCATGCAGCCATTCTACATAGTTTTCCTTTATCTTTTTGTTTGTTCATCTTCTGTGTTCTGACGACTCTTGTCTGGTACCTAGAGAAGCAGCCTCAGAAGTGAAGAGATGACTTCAATATCAATGATATTTTGCAAATAATTTTCATTTTGTTAATGGATCCTCAGGACAGGAAGTATTCTCTAATTCGTATTCCTGCTTGGTTCTGCCATAATGGGTGGGCTCTACAGCAAGAGTGACAATTTGACTTGTCTTTTATGTCAATCATATGACAGAATATAGAGCATTTCAGAGCAAAGATTTCACTGCTCACCTAGAGTAGCTTCCTTTCCCACTGAGCCTTCTCAGCATTACCCTCCCTGAAGCTTCTATGAAATGTTACAGTTGGGATGTGAGGTGTCCCCCAAAAGCTCATGTGTGAAACAATACAAGGTTTGAGGAGGAATGATTGAGTTATGAGAGGTCAACCCAATCAGTAAGTGATGGGATTAACTGGGTGGTAACTGGAGACAGGAAGAAGTGGCTCATGTGGGGCATGGCTACGGGGTATATCTTTTTTATCTGGAGAGTGGAGTCTCTTTCTCTCTCTCTCTCTCTCTCTCTCTCTCCTTCCTGATCACCATGTGAGCTGCTTCCCTATGCCACACTCTTCTACCACAATGTTCTTCCTTACCTCTAGCTCCATGGAATGGAGCCAGCTATCTATGAACTGAAACTTCTAAAACTGTGAGCTCCATATTAACTTTTCCTCCTCTACAAGTGTTCTTGTCAGGTTTTTAGTCCCAGATGTGAAAAAGTTGACTAAAATACCAAGCTCTTGGAGGTGGCAACCCACATGTCATTTGGTCACAAAGGGCAGGTTGTAATCCCAAATCACATATAATCTTTGATCCCCTATGAAAATCATGGATTTGTATATGGCCATACATTTCACAGTGAGACTTGGTCAATGGTAGACTACATATACAATGGTGGTTCCTTAGTGACATCAGAGGTATCAGAATTTGCACAAATATCAGGATTCTAACATTTGCATGCCAAACAAATCACCTAATAACACCATTCTCAGAACATGTCTCCATTGTTAAGTGACACATGTATATGTATATACATACACATACAAAAATGTATATGATCTAATGTATTATCTAAAAGGATGCATAAAGATGTATCCTATTTTGTTTTTTGGTGAAAATTGATAGATATTTACCAAGGAATAATTTAAATTTTTGTTGTACCTCTCACATTTGTCTTTAGTTCCCTTAAAAATTATTTCCAGAATTATTTCTCATATATTCATGTAACTTTTATGGACCACTGTTAATGACAGTTCTGTCTTTAAAACCACTATCCTAATAAACTCCCCAAATTGTCTGGGTCAACTTGGTATTTTAGAAAAATTAATACATCATTTTTCTTGATGCTATGATTATTATTTTCCAATGTGAAAACTTTAAATTAAATGTTTTTAAGAAATACTGTTAAAAGAATGAATATGATAGACTAGTAGAAAATATTTACAAAACACTCATCTGATAAAAGATTTTATATTCACAATTATCTTAAAACTCAACATCAAGAAGACAAAATAATATTTGAAAAATGGGCAGAAAAGCTGAACACACATTGCATTTTGTATATGTTATTATACACACACAAATAACAAAAATATGAAAAAAATCATGAATATAACTTTTCATCAGGGAATAGCAAATGTAAAGACATATTTGAATGAGATTCAAGATCGTGGATTAGAGGTATACTGTATCTCTAGGAGCACTATGGCTGAGGATTCAACCAGTTAGAGTATTGTTTCTTAGTAAGGTGGATGAAAGGGAATTCATTGACAATATCAGACAGTCAGAGTCTCTTACAGAAATTCAGGTATATTAAACAAAGAGCAAGAAAGAATACAATGAAGTCAAGCCAGTTGTGGCAGCAGCACTGGGTCACCACAGAGGGAAGGGATACCTCTAACAAAGGGATAAATTTGGCAAGAAAAACATGTAGGTCACAAAAGTAGCCTGAACTCCATTGATTCAGAGGCTGCACAGTGAACTGTTTTTTTTTTTTTTTTTCAAACTGCCTTGTTTGTGAACTGGCAAGTGGAAAGCTGAGACTGAGAGCCATCTTGAGGAAGCCACACTGCAGCTTGATGCAGCAGGACCCTGAGATTATATCAAATATCGTTATGCTATACTGTAAAGTACCTACCATAAGGCCTAGGGTGAA